>NC_068367.1:10445179-10522679 GCF_020536995.1 Dreissena polymorpha
ATATTGTAAAATATTAAAAAGTTGTGACACATTTAATTATTATTTTTTAATTATCAAATGAACGAGAAGGTACCAGTCTAACAAGCTGTTTCATGCAATAGAAGGTTACAGTCTAACAAGCTGTTTCATGCACGAGAGGGTTACAGTCTAGCAAGCTGTTTCATGCACGAGAAGGTTACAGTCTAACAAGCTGTTTCATGCACGAGAAGGTTACAGTCTAACAAGCTGTTTCATGCACGAGAACGTTACAGTCTAACAAGCTGTTTCATATACGAGAAGGTTACAGTCTAACAAGCTGTTTCATGCACGATAAGGATAGTCTAACAAGATGTTTCATGCACGAGAAGGTTACAGTCTAACAAGCTGTTTCATATACGAGAAGGTTACAGTCAATCTGTTTAATGCACGAGAAGGTTACAGTCTAACAAGCTGTTTCATGCACGAGAACGTTACAGTCTACCAAGCTGTTTCATGCACGAGACGGTTACAGTCTAACAAGCTGTTTCATGCACGAGAACGTTACAGTCTACCAAGCTGTTTCATGCACGAGAAGGTTACAGTCTACCAAGCTGTTTCATGCACGAGAAGGTTACAGTCTAACAAGCTGTTTCATGCACGAGAAGGTTACAGTCTAACAAGCTGTTTCATGCACGAGAAGGTTACAGTCTAACAAGCTGTTTCATGCACGAGAAGGTTACAGTCTAACAAGCTGTTTCATGCACGAGAAGGTTACAGTCTAACAAGCTGTTTCATGCACGAGAACGTTACAGTCTAACAAGCTGTTTCATGCACGAGAACGTTACAGTCTAACAGTCTAACAAGCTGTTCCATGCAAATTTGACCTTTGAATCCTAATCTTGGAACTATTCTTTGACCTTCGGATATTGATCTGACCCTTGAGATACCGTCTCCAATTGGTGACCAGTTTTTGTTAGTTATTTAAAAATCGATTGATCAATGATCATGGAATATTTCTGATAAGGTGCATTATGCCCATGTTGTGTGACCGAGACTTCCAAGCTTGGCAAAGGGGCGAAGCTAGACCATTTTCGTGTTTTAAGCCTTTCAAACCGGACAAGAAACGAACTTTTAAGATTGTCAAATGCAATGCATGACCCCTATTATGACTATGAAAAGTACGGGTAATCACATATTTTACCTATTGTTAGATAGTACATGTAATCTGTTGTCTTCAAAGCAATATGAGCCATGCTCTGTGAAAAGGGGGGTTTAATGCATGTGCGTATAGTTTCGTCCCAGATTATCCTGTCCAGTCCGCAAAAATCCAATTTAGGTGGAAAGTGTCGTCCATGATTAGCCTGTGTGGACTGCACAGTCTAATATGGGACGACACTAAACGCACATGACTTAACCCCCCTTTCACAGATCTCCGTATGTGCATGATTCATTGAAGGGCTGTGAAAACACATATGCCTTTTGCACGCGATTGTTGCTAATATATCAAGCAAACAAAATGTCTCAAATTGAAACTTGCATATGTCATGTTTTGAAAACTGACCACGCGGTATTCAATAAGAATACGTAAGAAAGGTCGCCGTGGCGTAGTGGAAATGGTGTCCGCCTTGCGATCCGGGAGGCCATTGGTTCCAACCCCACCGTGGGAGCGTTATTTTGATCTCTCTCAAACACATCAAGTACTGGTTCTAGTCCCAGGATATGGACTCGAGAGCATTTCGAATAAGTCCTAGGATTTCGATGCAATCGAGCTAAAATAAATAGGTTTAAACTTAAGTAAGAAATTAAAAAATGAAAGATAAGAATGTGCTGGAACGTCATTGCATTTTACGACATGGTGATCGCGCAATTCATAGAAGATATATAATTATTTTGATGCGTATTTTGAAGTACCGGTAAGTAATGTCCAACAAGGCACACGATTAAATTAAATGACGACCCCAAATGTGTCGCAGGACACATACCTAATTAATTTACTAGTCACAAAATCTGGGATTTCATAATAGATGCAATTTCCAACTCGTTAGTTTTAACTGAAAGCTATTCAAGTTTTGCATTGATACGTATGTGAAGATAACTGAATTAATACCGTAGTTTTAATTTAGCCACAACACGTTAATCATGAGATTTTTTTACAGTAAAGAACTTGTATGGAACCCCGAGGCAAAGAGGATGTATTGAATGTAACATAATAGTGTGGTCTGAAAATGTTCACATCTTTCTTTTGCGGATTAAACTTAAGCATGTGTCTCCTTATTAAAATTGTATGATTCCTAAATGTATTGCTTTATAAAGACTAATTTTGCAAAGTATCTGTTCAACTTACTATGAACTTTTACAATGGTGAGCGATCTAGGCCCTCTTAATTTATGTTACTAGAAATGACACGCACACATACGTATGCACAGAAAGGTTCAGGCAGTGAGACATGCAGTGCACACGGTGTGTTAAATTTGAAAGCTTAAGTTTGTTAGAACTAGCGTAATTCGCGGTACTTACGTCACTGATGCCAGTTGAAGACCCGGAGTGCGTCTGATGATGGCTAGAAAGTCGGTAAAAAGGGAATATTGAGTTCAAGCTAAATTAAGCGCATGTAAATGCTTTACTAGAAATATCTTCTATTTGGGTCGTGCTCTGTGAAAGGTGCTTTAATGCATGTGCGAAAAGTGTCACCACAGATTAGCCTGTGCAGTCCGCTTTCTGCTTTGATGATAAAAATCAAGTTTAGCCGGAAAGTGTCGTACCTGAATAGTTTGTGCGGACTGCACAGTCTAATCTGGAACGACACATTATGCCCATGCTTTAAACCCCCTTTTCTGATAGCGCGGCTCATGTAAGTTCGGTACAGTGGTGTAGATTTTCGGCAAGCGGAAAACCCCGAAACAAAGATCTCTGATTTAAATGTTAAAACCAGTCATTTCAAAGGAAAAACAACACATATTTCATTTTATTCATACACAAAAATTATAACACACATACAAAACAACAAAAGAAGTTCGTGACAAACATATCCCTGCGATATTTCATACACAAAGTGCACACAATGATTGCTTTATAGACTTCTGAAAATCTGCTACTCGGGCAATAACTTGTGAACTTTAAAGTGATACAAAATGGATCTGAATACAGCTTTCAGAGATAAGACACGCAATTAACTTATTTCATCTATAAAATGGTTTGCTTCACAATAAAATACACATATGTTAATGGCAAAAAGTATACTTTCACAAGTCGAAAATTGTATAAAAACAAACCTTATACATTAATACCTGTTAAAACAATAAAGGTGTCTGTTCACACATGTTCCATTTATGTGGTCAATATTTTTTCAATTGCATGATGAATGATGAAGATACAGTAAAGACAAACAATGGAGCATGAAATTTATAATTTTAATCATAAAGCACTTCGACTGTTTGTAGGAAGTTATTTCTAAGCTATAAACATTATGAACCAAACTAACATGAAATTCACTACACACTGGAATAGGTATAATACAAATTGTCATTCACTTATTTGTATTGTGTCAGATATAGACCAGTAAGTAGCATTGAAATTCTAATAAAAACACAAATGCATTTGTGCACCATATAATATAGACAAAAACACTGGTGTGTAAATATGAGATTACTTCATTGACAGCACTATGTAGCACTTCAATGATAGCACTTCAATGAAAGCGCTATGTTGTAGCACTGCAATGATAGCACTATGTAGCACGTCACTGATAGCACTATGTAGCACTTCAATGATAGCGCTATGTAGCACTTCAATGATAACGCTATGTGGCACTTCAATGAAAGCGCTATGTTGTAGCACTGCAATGATAGCACTATGTAGCACGTCACTGATAGCACTATGTAGCACTTCAATGATAGCGGTATGTAGCACTTCAATGATAGCGCTATGTAGCACTTCAATTATAGCACTATGTAGCACTACAATGATAGCACTATGTAGCACTTCAATGATAGCACTATGTAGCACTTCAATGATAGCACTATGTAGCACGTCACTGATAGCACTATGTAGCACTTCAATGATAGCGCTATGTAGCACTTCAATAAAAGCACTATGTAGCACTTCAATGATAGCATTATGTAGCACTTCAATGATAGCACTATGTAGCACTTCAATGATATCATTATGTAGCACTTCAATGATAGCACTATGAAGCACTTCAATGATAGCACTACAATGATAGCACTATGTAGCACTTCAATGATAGCACTATGTGGCACTTCAATGATAGCACTATGTGGCACTTCAATGATAGCACTATGTAGCACTTCAATTGTAGCGCTTATCTTGCACTTCAAAACAGAAAAGCCAAAATATGTTGGATATTCTTGATATTGTCCGAAATAAATGTTTATAATAAGTTTCAAGGCAGGATTTCCTAGTTTGAATTTATTTTGGAATGTTCATTGCACCTTTACATTTATGAAAAAAAATGTTTATCATTCAACTAACATTCATTCTGTTTCACTAACAACTATGGATAAAAAATACAACATAAATTCTAAATACAATATTAATAACATTTAACATACAAAGTACACTCATCTTGTTTCTTATCTTTTATATCTAACAATTATATTATTAAAATTTTACAGTTATTAATTAAACTCAATAAATAGAGTGTTCATACTCATTTCATTTTCTTGTAAAGACCCTTTTAAAGTTTTTTTGGGCCATATCCTTCAGTTTTGTACACAACAAACTTATTTTATGCATGTTTTCAAATGAACTATGCAAGGTCAATAGTGTAAATCATTTCGCAGAAACAATTGGACCGTGCTCTGTGAAAAGGGGGTTTAATGTATGTGCGTAAATGTTTTGCTAAGAAGAGACTTTCTTTAAAAGAAATGTAATGTAATGTATCATTAAAGCATAGGGTCGTCCCTAATAAGCCTCTGCGGAATGCGCAGGCTAATCTGGGACGACACTTCACACACATGCATTTAACCCTTTTTTCACAGAGCACTGCCCCATTGTAACAGTAATTGATGTTGACATATGGTCCTAAATAAAGACCTTGTCTACCATATTTAAAGGACCTTTTATAAAACACAAAATTATACAGGTTTACATAAAACTGCACGCAAATGTGAACAAATCAGTTAACAAAGACTTAATAATGCCGTTAAAAAACATAGAAATTATGTTAAATATTGGACATGAGCACGAATGATTGGAAGAAAGATTGAGTAAGCACTTACAATGGAATATGTCTGGCTACAGCCTTCACTGAATTTTGTCATGCTTTTACCTTAGGAATGAATAATTGTTTGTGGTTGACTTTATGGACAATCAACCTCAAAGAATGCACAATAATATATTAAAGTATAACACTTTTAAAACTGGTTATACATATTTCAGTTATATCTGTATTTTATATTCATTTCAACAGAAATTACAAGTATCAATTTAAATAAGATAAGAATTTTCCAAAACGTTTACAATTTCTGAAATGAAATACTTTGAAACTTGGTTTACATTATTTGAAAACACTAAAATTAGATTTTTTTAAAATAATCATCCCTTATAGCTCACTTATGATTATAATGAAAATGGAAATAGTTTTTGAGTGCATTTCACTCGCTGGTTTCAATTATTTGTTTTAGGTCTGTCCAACTACTGAGTTAATTAAAAATATTAAAAACACATTTCTATTTAAAGACAGAAAACCTACCAGAATACATTGAAAAAATGATTCCTTACGATATTTAATTCAAAGGATGGATCTACAACTCCATCAGATGAAAGATGGAAACATGTTAAGTACAGGCACCGAGTTATGAAATGAACCTTGTTCTGGCAAAACAGGAATTAATGCATGGTGTACTGTTGTCCCAGATCAGCCTGTGCAGTCCACACAGGCTAATCAAGGATCACACTTTCAACCTAAACGGGATTTTCATTTAGAAGAGACTTCCCTGCACATGGGCACTGCACAGGCTAATCTGGGATACAATTTTATTATACTGTTTTGCCTTTATGTAAATTGTACTCTATTATTCGTATGCAATACAATAGTTTACAAGAATGATGGAATGGCAAAACATTTCAAGGCTATTAGAATAATTTACAGGTGAAGTAAAACGCCCATACAAATAAAAACAAAAGAATATAAAAACGACAAAAAAATATAAGAATTCACATAACAAAGCACATATTAATGGATATATTATATAAAACTTAATAGTGTTTATGTATGTATACAATCTAAAAACAAAAGCATCTAAAGATGTTAAGATATAAACAGCTATCCAAACAATTGAAATCCATTTAAAATATTACATAAAATTGATCACTGTGACAGAACGTCTTAAAAACTTAATGCACACAGTTGTAAAAATGCCCATTTTTTTTTGTTGGTTGACAAAACAAAATGTTACACATGATACCATAGGTACTTTGAACATTATTGTTACGGTTATAATCAAACAAAAGAATGTGAACAAATAAAAGACTCCCTTTTGCTGAAAAACAAAAACAATACTATTTTTTCTTTCTAATTAATGTTGTTTGATTTTTGATAGCTGTTAGAGTAACATGAATATGCATTCTTGTGAGATGGTGCATACCACATACATATGACTTGCGTTATTCTAAAACAGATCTTGCCATATGCTGCCAGTTAACCCTTTCAGCGCTGGAACCGAATTTTGAAGGCCTTTGCAAACAGTTTGGATCCTGATGAGACGACACAGAACACGGCGTCTCATCAGGATCCAAACTGTTTGCTATTCTGATAGTATTCTTTGAAAAAAATCTAAGAAAATGCTAATTTTATAAATTCAGCAGACAACATTTTAGCAAACGACAATTTTCCCAGAATGCAAAGGGTTAAGCTCCTACCTTTTTGCACATTTGTACAGTGGAATCAGGAGCTGCAATGTCAGCTATAGTCTAGCAAGATTTCAGAGTATCATTATCCCCTTTCCACTTAGATACGTTTTTAATTACTTGACATGTTAGTTCCAGACCAGACTGAGCAATTGCCCAGGATGGTTTGGAGTTAAGTAGTGCACAACCAGGATAAGATCCATTTTTGCTCGATGCAGCTCAAATATGGACTAAATTTCTTGTAGTTTCAATTCCATGTGTTATATTAAATCCCACACAAAGAAGCAAATGTTCATGTATAAATATTAACATACACCTTACTTTAATGAATTTAATGTAGTAACATTTTCTAAAACAGAAAAACTAACAGCCTTTAAATGCTTAGTGTTTAACCAATTTTTATTACCAACTATGCAATACTAAAAATGTTAAATGTGTCTAATGACTCAAATTACATATTCATTGAAACAATGGACAGGTTAACTTTACTGATTTGTTTTGCATGATAGCTTTAAAATAGAAAATAATCATCCCTAACTTACAAATTCACTGTAACAATATTTGTTCCTTAAATGTGTCACATTGCTAAGCACATTTTATTTATTACAAGAGATATGTTTGTCAGAAACACAATGCTCCCTATTGTGCTACTTTAAAATAAAATTTCAATTTATCATTTGACAGGTTTACAAATTATCTCCCTTTTAAAGCTTATTACTTCCCTTGGATTGCATTTTTTACTTTCGACCTTGAAGGATACCCTTGACCTTCCACCACTAAAAATGTGCAGCTTCATGAGATACACATGCATGCCAAATATCAAGTTGCTATCTTCAATATTGCAAAAGTTATGGCCAATGTTAAAGTTTTCGGACGAACGCACAGACTGACGGACTGAAAGATGGACAGTTCAACTGCTATATGCAACCCTACCGAGGGCATAAAAATCTGTCTATATATTATACAATTGTTAAGGGGCAGTACATGGCTTATTGGATCGAATGACACACAAGTTTACAAAAAATACAAATGTTTGTACAATAGTCTTGCTCTACATCTATAAAAAATACAGTTTGTTTTGCCTGAGCAGAAAAAAGCTGAACTAGTTTTCAAAGTCTAAAGAAATTCTTAAGTCTAGAAATAGGTTTGGAAACAGGAATTCCTTTGTAGCAATATTAACCCTTTACCACTTAGATACGTATTTTGATGCATTTGTAGTCCCATAGAAAGTAACATTTAATGGAAGACCTTTCTTACTAGATCCAAGTTTGAAAGGTTTCAGTTCCAACCCTTAGATACTGATGAGCAGCAAACAACATAAAACCTGAACAGACTGCGAGTTACTCGCAGGCTGTTCTGGTTTCATGCTGTTTGCAAATAGCCATTTTCACTTAGCTTATATGTGGGAAAGGGTTAAGATTGACCAAAGAATGTTCAGTAACACAACTAATGTTATGCTCTCGGCAGCAGGTCCACTGCAGGCACTTGTGTTAAGTGGAGTATTTTACTTTGCCGTGTTCATTGATCACACAGATGTGCTGTGAACAGAAACATTTAACTATTAATTCTTACTCGTAACACATGCTGATCTCCCTTCATTATCATACATTAAGAACAAAACTATTGCAACAAAACTAATTAAGGCAATGAGAAATTGAGCTTTTTTTTTCTCACCCTTTTTGGACTGGAACAGGTACCAGATAATTGGGAAAATATGGGTTGGTTTCAGAATAACTAGGAATTTAAATCACATTCTTACAAGATATGAGCCCGCTCTGTGAAAAAGGGGTTTAATGCATGTGCGTAGTCTGTGCAGTCTGCACAGGCTAATCAGGGATGACACTTTCCGCCATAACTGCATTTTAGCCAAGAAGAGACTTTCTTTAAACGAATAAATATCATAAAAGCTTAGTGTCGTCCCTGATTAGCCTGTGCGAAATGCACAGGCTTATAGACTGGGATGACACTGTACACACATGCATTAAACCCTCTTTTCACAGAGCAACACCAATATACATACAAAAGGTCACATGAATAAAATCAAAAACAATCAAATGATTTTTATTTTTTATAAGGTCAAACAATAGTGTTTTAAAGGTCAACTTCAGTTAGCTGCACAGATTTGAAAGTGTCTATGCCATCTTTGTTCCACAATGCCCATCAGAACAAGTATGACATTTAAATTTCACAAATAAATCAAACCTGTGTTTTTCAACTGGAAGTCATTTTGAATAAAAAAGATTTGCTGGTTTATATCTATTTTATTTTTGAACTACACTAGTAATCTTTCACATTCTGACATATTGTAATTTTTTAAATAATTTAAAATATCATATTAAACTTGATATTTTTATATTTATATTTTTAAATATCATCGTTGCATGTATAGAAAAATTTATTTTCTTTTTCTTTTTTTCCCTGATCCTTTGAGTCTATATTCTCAATTACCATACATTTGTGAAAGATGAAATCATTTGACCTCAACCAATCTTATTATCATGCAATTTACCCTTCAATTGACATCTTCATTATTAGATAATTTAACGAAACCGAGTTCAATGGCTTTGTTTGTTGAACCACACCTAATTGTATATGGGCCGTGCTCTGTGAAATGGGGGTTTAATGCATGTGAATAAAGTGTCGTCCCATATCAGCCTTGAAGTCTGCACAGGCAAATCAGGGACGAACTTTTGTGCCTAAACCAGATTAACGTTAAGAAGAGACTTTCTTGAAAGGAAAAATAACCTAAAATCGGAAAGTGTCGTCCCTGATATGCCTGTGCAGACTGCACAGGCTTATCTGGAACGACACTTTACGCACACGCATTTAACCCCCTTTTCACAGAGCGCGGCCCAATTATAGATCTGTAGTTGAACTAGTTCTGCCCAGTCTGAAAGAAGCCATGAAGAAGCTTCCAGACATGTATACTATTGGCTCTAATTTACACTATGCAAACATTTCTTTTGGGATCCAAAATATGAGATCTTATTTTGCTTCTGAGTGATCTCTAAGAAAGCATTTATTCAGTTATGTTTTAACAAAGGATTAACTTTGAAATACTGCATGGCATAGCAATAGTGTTTTTTAGCAATCAAAACTTTTCCTAGTAGGAGATTGGAGAGGGCGACATGTTTACATTGTGAAAATTCAACTAATTTTATTTTTGTGAGGTCTCCCCATACAGCCAAGATACTTGTCAATATCCTTTAGTTTAGAGTTGTTAATCATCAATTTGCTTACAAGAAAGTTACATGTATTACATATGGACTGGTTCTTACATTTAAGTCCCTGAAGTACTCATTGTAATCCAATGCATAGCCAACAACAAACAAGTCTGGGATCTCAAAACCAGCATCTGAAAGTTAATGAAGAAAACAGTGCTAACACATTTTACAAAATAAAGTATCATTTATGCTCTACTTGACAACAACAAGACATAAT
Source organism: Dreissena polymorpha (assembly GCF_020536995.1). Taxonomy (NCBI): domain Eukaryota; kingdom Metazoa; phylum Mollusca; class Bivalvia; order Myida; family Dreissenidae; genus Dreissena; species Dreissena polymorpha. The sequence goes on from NC_068367.1 coordinate 10,455,449, forward strand.
TCCATAGGACACAGGGGTCTCCACTTAAGTTTTCAAATATGACTTTTGACCTTTAAGTGTGACCTTCACTATTGAGGAAAACAGGTGTTGAACGTGACCCCGGAGAAAAAGTGGGGATATTGAGGTGATGTGTGTCTGTCCGTCCGTCCTGGCCACCTGTTGCTCCTACACTATTAGCACTAGAACCTTGAAACTTACATTATCATACATGGTAGCTTTGAGCATATGTGCGACGGTGACAGTGACGGAATTTTGATCTGACCCCTGGGTCAAAAGTTATAGGAATTGGGGCGGGGCCGATTCAGAGATTTTCACTCATTTTTTTATGTTATTTTACATTAACTTCTTCATTTCTGCACTGATTTACTTCAAATTGATACTGAGCCTCTCTTATGACAATACGTCAATCTCAAATATATATGTCCCCATTACCAACCCTGGGGCACCCCGGCCACATATGCCACGCCCACCCAAAATTGCCTTTTACTATAATTTCTTCATTTCTACACCGATTCACTTCAAATTGATACAGAACCTCTCTTATGACAATACGGTCAATCTCAGCTATGCATGGCCCCATTACCAACCCTAGGGCACCCCGCCCACATAGGCCATGCCCACCCAAAATTGCCTTTTACTATAATTTCTTCATTTCTACCCCGATTCACTTCAAATTGATACTGTAGTGTCCGTCAGGATGGGTTTATTGGTTTTCTTTGTGAGTTATATTCTTACAACAAGACTGGCGGCAGTTTAAATATATATATTTATTTAAAAGGTTAAACATGTTATTTCAAATATAGACAAGTTTGGGTGGACACTTTCTCGAAAGTACTTTTTAAAGTTATTTATAGTTACCCAAGATGTTTTACTCACTTTACTGCCCAGTCAAGTGGAGCTACCAAGATGGCATTTGTGCTGACAATTTTGAAATCTACCGCCCTTATATACTTTCTCAAAAGTGCACACGTGACCTTAACTGACCAATGACCATATGACAGCATCATCCCAATCAGCCAATAGGATTCTGACAGCTCGTAAAATCAACCAATCACAATCTGTCAGCCTGAGCTGTCAGAATCCACCATGATGCTGGCAAATTCGGCGTCCTAGCGGCCATGACAGGTCAGATTTATTCATAACATTTACATACAAATGCATAAATATGGCCTGTCTATAAACAACAGGAACAAATGGAAACAGTTAATGTCATACTTGGTGTTCTATTCATGCACTTTATAATTCGTTATAATGGAAAAGTAATGGAAAAGAAATGGATTATAGTGTTAAAGTGATGTAAACAAAGGACATAGCCAGCCTTACGTGAAAAACGAGGTAAGTGCAATTATTATAAGTATTATCATCATCATCATCATTATTATCATTATAATTATTAGTAGTATCACTGTGAAACTGCATTCCACGTAAGTATAAACATGAAACAAATAGGCGTATAATGACCGGACTGGGTCATTACAATACTGAACCTCTCTTATGACAATACAGTTAATCTCAACTATGCATGGCCCCATTACCAACCTTGGGTCGCCCCACCCACATAGGCCACGCCCACCCAAAATTGCCATTTTCTATAATTTCTTCATTTCTACACCGATTCACTTCAAATTGATACTGAACCTCTTTTATGACAATACAGTCAATCTCAACTATGCATGGCCCCATTACCAACCCTAGGGCGCCCCGCCCACATAGCCACGCCAACCCAAAATTGCCTTTCACTATAATTTCTTCATTTCTACACTGATTTACTTCAAATTGATACTGAACATCTCTTATGACAAAACGGTCAATCTCAACTATGTATGGCCCCATTACCAACCCTGGGGCGCCCCGCCCATAATAGTCCACACCCACCCAAAGTTGTCTTTTACTATAATTTCTTCATTTCTACACCGATTCACTTCTTATTGATACTGAACTATTACCAATTACCAACCCTGGGTCAAACATGCGGCGTGGGGATACGTGTCGGCCTCTGCTGCGCCATTTTTAGTCTTATAATGGTTTTGAATTGTGCGAAATGATTTTAAAATCCATCAATATATTGCAAACTTTTGGCTAAGACAAGGAATGCTAACATTTGATCTTTGACCTATAAGTGTGACCTTGACCTTTAATGTAGATATAGGTGTTGTAAGCAACAAATCATATGAGTTGGTTCACATTTGTACCAGTTATTTGAATATCCATCACTATATTTATGTCTAAGACAGGAGTTTACAGCTGGACATTCAGGCAGACAGACCAAGAGTGGAACTGCTATATTCCCACATCAACAAAGCACACATATATGGGCCTTGCTCTGTGAAAAGGGGGTTTAATGCATGTGCGTATAATGTCGTCACAGATTGGCCTATGCAGTCCGCATATGATAAATGATACATTTATTTATATGACAAGGTTAGATTGCACAAATACTTACAGTCTGGTCTGTAACCTATGCTTCTAGTAGTCCTCTTCACTAGCAGACTGCAACATAATATTTAAAAGATCTTACATGTTTGGCTTTTATGTCAAGGCAATAATTTGACAAATCATGAAACAAACTTGTAACTATATACACACTGACATAAATTATGCATGTAAATAAACAAGTTTACTTTTAAACAACAAACAATGTACATCCTGAATATACATCAATGTTGTAGATTGCTTTTGAAAAAAATACTTTTCCTGAAAATTTTCAGTACATGGCTTTTGCTTAATATATGGGAAAATGGCACATTTTAAATATTAATATACAACTAAGCCTGCCTACTTAACCATATCGTTTATACCTAGGCTTCACAAAAAAAACAATGGCTAAAATGTGGCATGTCACATTTATACATCAAACAAACAATTAGTTTCCAGCTTCTGTTTTGAAAGGTCTTTCAAAGTGAAAAAAGATGACGGAATTTAGCGACCTCAATGTGACGGCCAACAAAATCAGATGATCAATAGCTATGGAACCAATTAGGTGGATAAAAGCAGGTTGGGACTGCATATTTTGTTAAAATATTATAATAACTTTACATTTTATGTCAAAGACACTGATGCGCATACAACACAACTTTGGAAACAAATCCTATAAATATTCAACATTCAGACAAAAAAACATTTATAGTAAAGAATGGTCACAGACAAAATGTCTTCCCCATGGGCCATTAACACATTAATTAAGATCATTCAACTGAGCAAAATCTGTCAAACAGTAAGAGGAGTTAAATACAGGTTCTTTTGAAAATACATATTTAATATTGGAAAAACAAAAAAAGGCCATAATTTTGCCAAAACTTGTCAAAGCCACAATTCCTTTCTTGATGCTATTCTACACATTAAAGTCATTAAACAGTAAAAGTTTGAGCAATATCCACCCAGTAGTAAAAGAGTTGAACACAAAATTTACAGATTTATTGTTTATTCCAAAGCAGAAATAGAAAAGTGGGCCAAAATTCTTCCAAAATATCGTCTCAGCCAAAATTCCTTTCATAACCCTTTACCAAACGTTTTAGACGCATTTGTAGTCCTTTAGAAAGTTAAATTTAATTAAGTACCTTTCTTACTAGATTCAAATTTTAAAGGCTTCATTCCCAACCCTTAGATACTAATGAGCAGCAAACAGCATAAAACCAGAACAGACAGCGAGCTATACACGCAGGTTCAGGTTGTTCTGGTTTTATGCTATTTGCACATAACAATTTTCACTTGCCTTCTAAGTGGAAAAAGGCTAAAGATCATCTACACATTAACCCTTTCACCGCTGGAACCGAATTTTGAAGGCCTTTGCAAACAGTTTGGATCCAGATGAGATGCCACAGAACGTGGCGTCTCATCAGGATCCAAACTGTTTGCTATTCTGATAGTATTTTTTGAAAAAAATCGAAGAAAATGCTAATTTTATAAATTCAGCAGACGACATTTTAGCAGACGACAAATTTCCCAGCATGCAAAGGGTTAAGGTCATTCAACAGAGACAGTTTGAGTGAGATCTACCCAATAAATGAAGAGGATTTTAAAAGTTTCGGGACAGACTGACAAGTGCAATTCTAAATGCCTCCCACTCCATAGAATAGAAATAATATGTCCATGATTTTAACAAGACTGATTATCTGTATACCTGGCCACCTTGACTGTTTTGGGCTGTACTTTTTGCAGAAGTGACAAAAGCTTGGTGATGGTGTGCCCTGAGTCAACTATGTCCTCCACTACTAGTACATTCTGTCAAAGACACAAGTGTATGAATTGTAAGTGCCGCTGGACAATGATAACAACAGCTGTGTTTGTAAAGCACAATGCTCCCTACTGCGCTTTGAAGCCACACAGCAGCTATATCCACATTTAAACATCATGACGCAGTAATTGCCCTTTGATATTTGACAAAGTTATGGGCCTTGGCTAGTATCTGAAAGTGTTTTGGGAAAAAATCCAGAAGACTAGTGTTATTTTAAAGAAAATTCCTAACTCCTACCGTAATAACTCTTAATTTTTGGCCACCCATTTTTAAGCCAATAGTTATTTTTTGTGACTCTAAATATTCAGAAATACAGGTTTTTGGACAAAATAAATGACTCTAAAGTTTCGGAGAGTTTATTTTACAATTCTATTATACCAGAATTCTGCCCTGTTGCGCTTATCTGAAGAAACTTCCATCATGCATTTTAACAACCAGATTAAGGTCATAAAACCTCATGGACGATGGACCATTACATTTGCATTAATGGGTCAACAACTATGTACATTGATCATAGAAAATGGTTTCACCATTAAGCTTAAATGGTAACATTTATAATCGAAATTCCTACTGTACAGAGCGGTATTTTACAAGCACAAGCTACATATAGTGGCTGGAAAAATTGACGCTATACACATTGCATACCTGTACGCCAGCGTCAATGCAATATTTCAAGACAGTCTCTTAACTTACTAACATTTATTTTGTACTAGTATTTTTTGTCTCTAAATTTTCGAGCACTTGTATTTCTTTAATATTTTTTTATATACAATTTTCAGACACAATTTGTTTTACATCATTTTTAAATGTCCAAAAACTTAAGAACAATCACCAAATATCAGAATATCACCAACTATAGTGTATACAGAAACTGATATTATTCTACACATTTCAATCTGTTGCTTTTTTTAATTATGGCAGGAAAGACATCTATAAGTACAAATCCTTGTTAGCGTTTTGACCTACTGACCAACCTTTCCTTTGAGGTTATCCAGGTTGTCTCCCCCAATCACTTCAATCTCACTTGACTGTTTGTCATCCTAAAATTTGTAAGAAATAAAATATTAGCATCAGAATATTAAAATAAGCAATTTTTATGTGATTAAGTGAAAAAAGCAACCATCTCACAGTATGCACGTTATATAACTAACAAATAACAAAACAATATACTGGAGTTTCTCAGGAGATGTAACTTATTTCCCCACTTGGTGGCAGTCATGCAGATGGCTACATTCAAGGGCATATAATTCATTATTTAGAAATCTGCACATTGAATGTGTGTCACAAAAACCAGAGTTGGACAATTGGAATTCCATTTAGCATTTAAGATGAGCATCGTTCAAAAATGGAAAAAGATCAACATGATTTTATTTATTTGTTAACCAATCTGTGTATAATAAGATTAATATGCATATTCTGCTTTATTATGCTTGTCATGCTGTACAATTTACTTAAACAAGCGGGCCTGAAAAATGCCCCCTCCCCTCCTGGCCGCCATGCTTTCCATCAAACCAAAACCTTTTCCAATGTGTCCAAGATATCATTGGCAAATCTGACCCAGTTTCATGAAGATTGGACAAAATATGCGGACTCTAAGTGTTAACAAGGTTTTACAATAAACTGTAACTCAAATATAACGCGCTCCGTTATAACGCTGAATCAAATATAACGCGGGGGTGCTTGGATCCTGTTTTTTCTCCAACCTTCCATTTCTGATTCTAATCCATGATATGCAACTTCATGTGTTTTCAGACAATGCAAAGATGGCGGCGATCACATCTTGATTGCTTTATTCAACCCCGATTTTAATCGCTTCGAGGTTAAACAACACCGACAGCTACATGGTGTTAATCTGTTGTGTAATGTCAATAAGGGTGTGAAAAACTCGCGTGTCAGTTTTTATTACATGTATTCCTTATCAGAGCAGTGCTGTGCGCTAATTCAGTGCCAGCGGGACAATTATAAAATTAATGTTATTCAAAACGATTAAAACATTCTTACTTTCATATGATTGCAGTTTGACTATATTAATTTAAAGGAGTGGCTGTGAAATATACTGCGCACTGTATAACACAAGTTTTTCTGTCATTTCATTATCATTCTAGTATTTAGTCATTTAATCTTTCAGTTCGTGTACGAGAAATTAATTAAATAATCCAGACGATTTATTAACATGCTAACGCAGTGTAATTGTTAACAGAGATTCACTTTCAATTTTACCCGGTATCAGAAAGTCCCAGGGAAGCACGTTTTTTGCATGCCTTTGACGCAATAAAACATTTCTTTGTACATGTATTGTATTGCATTCAATCTAAATTTAAATTTGCTCGTCCAATGAAAGCTGTGTCCCATAATGCAATGTTCTCTACACTTCTGGAAAATGGCGTATGCTTATGGTTATGTTTATGAATTTCTTAAACATATTTATTGTCATAAATGTTCAAGATTATTATATTTTAAGTGATGTTGTAATTTTATTGGATTATCAGATAAATGTGCACATTAGAAAAGTGGTATGTATACTGTTATCAATACGATTCGGTTTATATGCATGTATTTGCAGATGACAACACGGCATGGCAATACACAGGACTTGTATTATAGGCTATACTATACCCTGCAATAAATGAGCTCAAAACTTATAACGCTGATCCGTTTATAACACTGTTTTGCAGCTTGGACCCTATTGACCATGCTATATTGGAGTTACAGTGTAGCCATTATAGCCATATAAGGAAAAATTCCCCGGCCCCTTGGTGGCCATGTTTTTCAAGCAACTTGAACCATAATCAAACTTGTCCAAGATATCATTAGGACAAATCTTCTGACCAACTTTTATGATGATCCGACAATAAATGTGGCCTAGAGTGCTAACAAGGTTTTACTATAGCCATTTAAGGAAAATTCACTGCCCCCTAACGCCAATGTTTTTCAACCAACAAAAACCATTTTCGTACTCGTCCAAGATATCATTGACACAATCATGAAGAATGGACAATAAAAGTCACTTCTAGGGTGTTAACAAGGCAAATGTTGAGGCCGCACGACCTACAACGGACAAAAGGCGGTCAAAAAAGCTCAATATGAGCACATTGTGTTCAGTTGAGCTAAAAATGCATTAAACTGAAGATGTGGAATGCAAAATATTGAAAGGTAATAATGTTATTTATAATCATATCAATAATGCTTCATTTTTTTCAAATTTCATGGTCTATTGCACTATTTTTCCCATTTGCATTGTTGAACACACTTATTTTCCCTATCCAAGAGGCACTACCATTTAAGGAAAACTGCCCTGGCCCTAGGCGGACAAGTTATTTAACAAACAGAACAATTTTTAGTTCTGCACTTGTGAAGGACTAAGGTTATGAGTGTGCGTTGCAACTCAGTCTGCTCTTAACTACGCTAGGAACGATAACCACATCTGCCTTTTTATACTCTACCACTGGTACACTACAGACAGCAGTGTGTGTATGTAATCAATAGTGTTTAACAGCTTGTGGGACGACATTGGCCAGTTTGTCATTGAAATCTGTACATATTGCTGCTTTAAAGGAACACGGGGCTTAATGCATGTCAAATAAGTGGTGTCCCAGACTAGCCTGTGCTCACTGATTAGCCTGTGCAATGCACACAAGCTAATCAAGGAGGACACCTTCAGATTTTATGGTGTTTTTCGTTTAAGGAGTGTCTGGTACTGAGATGGCAATTAATGCATATGCATTAAGCCTGTTTTTTCCAAAATGAAGCTTTAATTATCTTTTCTATAACAGGGTTCATACAGATTTTCTTGAATGATATTCAAACACTTTTTAAGCACTTTTCAAGGGAAAAAAATCCAAATCAAGCACTTTTTTAGTCCGACATACTGAAATATGTATAGTATTTTAGTGTCCAATACTGACAACATTTTTTGCTAAATTGGTCCCGTTTTGCTTAACATTCTTTGTGACTTACAACAGTCTGCACTACCCTGATACCATAACAACTGTTTTAATCAAAAGTTAGATATTTCATTATGATATAGTACCTTAATTGACCAAAGGCATTACACTGGCAAAACAAAACCCGTTATTTGTATTGAATATGTATTCTAAATGTTCACTCTTCTGGTGGCTTTACAAAGCGATCTCTATATCTGTTCTGCATACTTAGAATTGGCGTTGTCAATAACCCAAGGGTTCTTCAAAAGCAACCCTTTCTGAAAAATGCACTTATTCACTGGCATATTTCAACTTGTTAGCACCGTAATGGCATAATGCATACAAAAACAAGAATATCAGTGAAACTAATGGATGCTCCCCGATGATGCGCTTTGTCAATCAATGTGTTAATAACCACCTAAAAAAATCTATTATCAGCCTCTGTGACCTTGACCCCATTGACCTCAAACCTTATCAAAAGGTAGAGGTCCATGCAAGGTACCTACATGCCAAATATGAAAGAGATCGGTAAGGTTTTGAAGGTGCTATGAGAAACGTTAACAAAAGTGTGACGGAAGGAAGGAAGTACGGAAGGAACTTCAAACTGGCAACTATATGCTCCCCGAAAATTTTCGGGGAGCATAAAATCAAAGAAGACCAATTGTCGACAGATGAGTAGTAGTTACCTCCCTTACATTATAAAACCCGTACCGATCCAGTACCTGCTAGTATAAACAGATTGAGTACCTGCTAGTATAAACAGATCGAAACTGTCATAAATCTGGAAAAAAAACTACGACTTCGAACTCATTGAAAAGACAGGAAAATATGTATTTTTACGCTAAGTACATGCACCGTGTACTTAAACAAACGCCACTCGCTGCGGTGTTCATCTCACTGTGTTCGCTTACCAATATGAGCCCCGCGATGAGTGTTCAGATCAAATGTCGCCATAAGGCGAACACCGCGAATCACCGCAGACCCATAATATATACCACCGTGTTCATTGTGTTCGCTTTAAATAAAATAATTCAACATAAACGTATTGTATTGATCCCTTTCATTTAAAAGTGATAATGAATAATGTATTTCACACCCATGCCCATGACAGTGTTTTATGTCTTATAAAACGCCGCGTATAAAAGAAAACAGTGTTCGCACCTAGCTGTAGGATACCGCACCTGGTGGAGTGTTAATTGAGTGTTTGATTATTCAATTAACAGTTTGAAGCAAGGAGAACTCATAACTGATTGTAGTGATCGTATTATCCCAAGTCTCAAGATTCCCCGATACATACATGTCAACTGTCTCAATCGCATACATGCAACTTCTCCCATCTTTATCCATTACTCAATAATCCCATATATGCCCGATTTCCATTTTTAAATTCAAATAATGGGTGGGTAATATACACGATTAGAGTCATAAACACAAACGTTTGCAATTTTCGAAAGTATAAAATGAATTTCCTCATATGATTCTATTTTAAGATTTGATGAAATAAGCGCCCAATCAGGTCAGTTGTATTGCAACATGTGTTAATCATCTGACACAGTTTGCACGCATTGTGTACAGCTATTTAAGGTTACAACTTCTACATAAAATAAATGAATTTATTTGTTCTGATAAAAAGCGCGCGAAAATTGGTAATAAAAGTGATAATAACTTCAAAGTAACCTCGCTGACTAGGCAAATCACTTTTAAATCAAATTAACAACCATTGAGTTCTACCTTTTTACCTTGTAGCATTTTTTAGTAAACATCTAAAAGGGCCTTTTCACAGTTTGTCATTAAATGGTTAATATTGATAAATGTAAACATTGGATCTTAAAAGCTCCATTTAAAAAAAACGAGAATAAAATTACAGAAACAAAAAAAAACCTCAACTGGGTTTGAACCACTGACACCTGGAATAAAAGTCTATCGTTGAGACCACTCAGCCATCCGTGCTAATACAATGAGAGATGTATTTTATACTTTATCAGGGCCCTCAATCCATTTTAGGGGAAGCAGGTCACTACCCTAATGAGGGGGAATTTTCGCGGCGTTTCGCTTTTGGGGGGATTTTTCTTACTTTCTCTTGTATTTTTACATTTGTACATGTTTGCACTATATTCATTTCTTTTTTCATAATTTAGTATGTTTGACAAGATTGAATTGAAATAGAATTGAGATATAATAATCATGAGACACATCTTTTTTTTTTTTTAATTTCAGGGGGAGTTTTTTCCCCCAAAAGGGGAAAAAAGTATACTTTTCAGGTGGGGGACTGCGGCCGAAATTCGGCCGCAGATTTTATAGATTGAGGGCCCTGTTTATATAAGCAATCCTCGTAGTATGAAAAATATAACAACAACAACAACAGAACTCTCCAAATTATTAAATCGTTTAATTTTGTCAATTTACCAAAATGTGAAAGGTCCCTTTAATTTTAATGTCTTCAGACTTGCACATTGAATGAGTTCAAGACACTGTCAGATCTTACATCCTGAATAACTTACAAGTTAAGTGGTTGCCTGTTAGCCTGGGGCCAATAGATTTAAGCCCAGGAAACTCTATTTTAAAAGTTGGTTACAGTTGGGCTAAAAAGCTGGGCAACTTTTCAAAGCTTGAACAACTCAATCCAATTAAACATAGAAAACAAATTGGCGACTGTGTTCCAATTAGGCCTAGGAAATGATTCAATTCCGGCTCAGAACAATACATGATACATTAAAAGTCTGTAATGTCGGCTAAATTGTTGCTCAATAATAATAAAAAAAATTAAACTAGGCGTAAGCCTTCTTGAGTTATCATCCGGAAACCATTTAACTATTTCAGGTCACCGTGACCTTGACCTTTGACCTAGTGACCTGAAAATCAATAGGGGGCATCTGCGAGTCATGATCAATCTACCCATGAAGTTTCATGATCCTAGGCATATGTGTTCTTGAGTGATCATCCGGAAACCATTTTACAATTTCGGATTACCGTGACCTTGACCTTTGACCTAGTGACCTCAAAATCAATAAGGGTCATCTGCAAGTCATGATCTATCTACCTATGAAGTTTCATGATCCTAGGCGTGTGCATTCTTGAGTTATCATCCGGAAACCATTTTACTACATGTATTTCGGGTCACCGTGACCTTGACCTTTGACCTAGTGACCTCAAAATCAATAGGAGTCATCTGCAAGTCATGATCAATCTACCTATGAAGTTTCATGATCCTAGGCATATGCGTTCTTGAGTTATCATCTGGAAACCATTTTACTATTTCGGGTAACCATGACCTTGACCTTTGACCTAGTGACCTCAAAATCAATAGAGGTCATCTGCGAGTCATGATCTATCTACCTCAGAAGTTTCATGATCCTAGGCATAAGCGTTCTTGAGTTATCATCAGGAAACCACCTGGTGGACGGACTGACCGACCGACAGACATGTGCAAAGCAATATACCCCCTCTTCTTCGAAGGGGGGCATAATAAAGTATTAGATACACATAACACATCATGTACATGATTCTAGGCTTGTTATGCTTTAGCAAGGCAACCAAAATTCTAAAGATGGTTGCCAGTGCAGCAACCAATTGCGAAAAAAAAAGAGGCATGTTGTTGTTATTTTGTCTATGTTATCTCTATAACATAAATATGAGGATAGACAGTGCACACACATCTCGATCTGTGCTTTAAGACACTCTCTTAATAAATTTGAATGGGTTGTGTTCATTTCAAACTTGTGATATAAAAAGCTTTCACATAATTTTGAAAACTGAGTTGTGTCTAAGATTATGCAATAGCAAAGAACTTAAGTGCGTTAAGCGCTTTGATTAAACTAAACTGAGATGTAATTACAACAAGCGATGTGTTTGTGATACACTATGTTTCCATATATTTGACCTTTGACCTTGAAGTATGACCATGACCTTACACCACTCAAAATGTGCAGCTCAATGAGATGCATATGCATGCCAAATATCAAGTTGCTATCTTCAATATTGCAAAAGTGTACATTAAATGAGCGATTTTGACACATTCATTTGACCTTGAAGGATGACCTTGACTGTTCACCACTCAAAATGTGCAGCTCCATGAGATACACATGCATGCCAAATATGAAGTTGCTATCTTCAATATTGCAAAAGTTATTGCAAATGTTACAGTTGGGGCAAACAAACACACAAACCAACCAACAGACAGGGCAAAAACAATATGTCCCCCACTATAGTGGTGGGGGACATAAAAATGTTCTGATAAATGTTTGTGCAGATTAGACTACATTTTGACTTCAGGAGTGTTCACAAGCTTTTTCTTTAATTTGCCCTAGTAACTTAATTTTTGACATCAAGTGACCCAGTTTCAAACTCAGTCAAGATATGATTGGGACAAAATGTAATGTCGTGACCAAGTTTCATGAAGATCAGATAATAAGTGTGTCCTCTAGCTGTTAACAAGATAAATGATGACGACACACAACATATGATGTACAACGCTTGCCCGACAAAAGGCGATTACAAAATCTCAACATGAGCAAGTTGTAAACAGGTGAGATAGATGGGCCATGCTCTGTGAAAAGGGGGTTGTAATGTATGTATGTTAACCCTTTCAGTGCGGGAACCGAATTTTGAAGGCCTTTGCAAACAGTTTGGATCCAGATGAGACGCCACAGAATGTGGTGTCTCATCAGGATCCAAACTGTTTGCTATTCTGATAATATTCTTTGAAAAAAATCAAAGAAAATGCTAATTTTAGAAATTCAGCAGACGACATTTAAGCAGACGACAAATTTCCCAGCATGCAAAGGGTTAAATGTAGTCCCAGATCAGCTAGTGCAGTCCGCACAGGCTGATCAGGTTCGACACTTTCTGCTAGTGCAGTCAGCACAGCTAATCAGGTACGACACTTTCTGCTAGTGCAGTCCGCACAGCTAATCAGGTACGACACTTTCTGCTAGTGCAGTCCGCACAGCTAATCAGGTACGACACTTTCTGCTCGTGCAGTCCGCACAGCTAATCAGGTACGACACTTTCTGCTTGTGCAGTCCGCACGGCTAATCAGGTACGACACTTTCTGCTTTAATGATATTTTTCGTTTAAAGAAAGTCTCTTCTTTAATAGCAAAAATCCAGTTTCTACGTAAAGTGTTGTCCCTGATTAGCCTGTGCTGACTGTACAGGCTAATCAGGGATGACACTCTACGCACATGCATTAAACCCCTTTTTCACAGAGCACTGCCCATTATAAATAAAAGCCAACACATAATCTTGGTAACATACAACATAGCTCTTGAGTCGTATGAAGTCCACAGCAAGGGGGACGGAGTCTTCCAGATTTCTGTTCAGCAATTTTACCTTATCCAAGAGATCAGTGAAAAACTTGTAGCCCCCCTGGAACATGCGGACAGAGAGAACAGTCTTAGACAGGTGATCTTTATCTTATTTAGATATTTTTGCATCTAACTAATCTAATAAATAATATCTGAGTCAGATAAAGACTTGCAGTTGATACTCAACATGATAATAAGAGTCCTGATATAGATGAACTACCAGCAGAAATGTTAAAATCTAGTATTGATTTTATAATGCATTTAAAAAAATCATTTTATCTCTGGAGAATCTAATTCATTAATGAATTCATGTCCCCATATTTACATGCAAGGTGAAGCAAATGACCCTAATAATTGAAAAGGTATGACATTAATTAACATAAATGGAATGAACATTCATTTTTAATCATGGTTTATTTGAATGAATAGTAATGATGTTTACATCACTGAAAAAAACCAAAAACAACAAATATAACCATAACACACACTAATTTCAGAAACAAGTACTCCAAAGCTATCATATACAGAAGTTTAATGATAAAATGTGATAAAATATGCCACAGTTAAATGATAACAAACTCGACTAATTATATAATAATCACAGATAGTTATGCATATTAAGAATCTTGCATACCTTCAGCACACATAAGGCCACTAACCCCTGCTGATTGAAATCATGAACAATGTCACGGGCCATTCTCTCGATCCTGTGAACGAAAAACATACATACATTCAATTCTTTCAAACCACTTACCAGCTCTTTAATATTCGGATATCGTCGCGCAAAATTCACATGGAATATATTGTCACACAAAAAATAAAAAAGAAGCATTTCGTATCTCGTTAAATCTATGCTACCAGATTACATCTGGCTTTGAAATTTTGGCTATTGCTATAAGAAACACTGATTTTTTATAAGGTAACTTAATTTTAGGATAAATTTAACAAAATATTTGTTGATTATCAGTGTTTATGGGGCTTTAATAGGAACGTAATCAGTGCTCCAGCTAGCAATAAATAGAGGGGCCCTGCGCCCCTCTAAAATTTGCCCCCTTAAAAAGCGCCCCTCTATTTTTCTGTCAAATGCCCTTTTGATCTCTAAATTCCTGTTTTCCGGCCGTATACTGGTCATGTACGTAATTCCGGCCACTTTTGGGACTATTTAAGAAAAATCTTTAGTGTTAGGCAACTGGTTGAAACTAAACTTCACATATATAATCCTGGGTTCAAAACTCACCAAGCATGAAAATTTAAATAGAATTAGCTCGGTGAATGTTACTTAATGTACAGAAAATGATGACATGTAAACTATCCATTTTCGTAGGTTAAATGTACCTAAAAAATCGACCACTTTTCGGTTTGATCTGCAGATAAAATTACAAAGCAATATCTTTTGACAAATGTCCTCAATTTCAGAGTATTAATCAATGTTTATACTATTAATATTTTTGACTTGAAATTTAAAATAAATGCGAAATTATTATACCATTTACTCCCCCTACCTATTTTAATAAATATGAACAATGGGGAAACTGCTATTTCATTAAAAAATATTTGTTTTTAATGTGTTTAATAAATTTTTTCAAACATAGCTAAAAAAGTAAACACATTTTGTTTGAAAAGTTGACTTCAGTGTTGATTATTAGTAAACGCTTATATATAATATTTAAACATGTAATCTAGCAATATTCTTATAAAGGGAGGTAATTCATATATTAAAAATTTATATTTAGGTTCTGATTTGTATGTTTTGAATATAAGTTTTTGTACAATAAATTGGTAAAACTTTGATTAAAGTTTATTAGATAAAATAAAAATAATTTTATAAAATATATTTGTTTCTTATATGATTATAATTGTTGCAACATGTGATGACATCACTTTCCCCATGAGCCAAATATTTTCCTGCTATATTTGTGACATTTTAACACAAAAGTTTACGGTGATATGGTTCTTACATTTGCAAAATATTGCGAGTGGGGATGGTTTTCATGTTGATTTTTCTAAATAAAAACAAAATATGTGCGTAAAGATCATGAAAATGATTTTACACAGGTGGCCGATTTTTTACGTACAGGCCGGAATTACGTACATGACCAGTAAATCGCCAGAAACATCGACATGAATACACAGATAACACCCTTGCCGGTACATGACTGCCTGGGCGTACTAAGTCAACACATTGTGAACAAACAAGCCCCAAGGGCATGGTTTGTTATCATATCATTAATTAGCCCTTTGTTGCAGACGATAGTAACATGCTGTGAAAGATTATCTCTGAGGTCACGCTTGGTTAGGCACAATCACACTCGAATGAAATCAAACTCAGCACTATTGATTTTTTTTACTTCTGAATTCTTTGGCTATGATTTTTTGTTTGCCAAAATAGTGATTTTTAATTCAAAACACCTATTAAAATTTGAAAATTAATCATCTTTTTTAATGTGAATATGCGGTTAATTTTAAGTCCGAAATTACAGCATTGAAAAACGTATTTGTGTTTGGATTTTATTTCAGAACTTTAAAACACTGTCTGTTCTCAATCATGATGAATTTTAACATGAATAGGGGCAGACAGTTGTTATTTCAACAAATAAAGAGCTTGTTTGGATGGAGGATTTATCACTCTGCAAGTAAAATGTAATTTTGATAATTTTATATATTTTCGCGACCTAGCAAAACTGCCAACGTTGTTGACATTAATTAGTTGAAATAACGTGTTGTAAAATAAATATATCAATGTTTCATTTCTAATCTCCAGACTGGATGCTACTTCATGGTGACATTGATCATTGTTCAGACTTTAAATTTGTCAATATAGATTATTGTTTTAATTAATATGATTAATATTATTGTGGAAAAACATTGGCTCACAGTTATTCAAAGTAACAAATTAAGTGATGACAGTCACAACATTTATTTGACCCAGTGAAACCCCTGAATTTATTTCATGTTTTCTTCATTTCTTCTACAAGGCCACTGATGCTTAAACTGGAACCTGAAAGATTAACATGCAGTTCAATGATGATAGGTGATAAAAAAACATCAAAATCCCCCCCCCCCCCCACACACAGACCGGAAAGAAATATGATATCTACATATCTCTAATGCGTGTAGTCGGATGCTAGCCCAAGTCGGTTATGAAATTGGCTACGAAGTTGTTTTCCTTAGCGCCAATGTAGATAGTAATATATTTATTATAATTTCATTACACAAAATGAGGAACAGCATACAATTGGTGAAAACATTCAATGCACTAATGTTTACAATTCATAAGTATATAGTATAAGCAAAGTATATACTTAAGTATATTAATAACCAAATGCCCTATTTTCCAAAATTACGCGTGAAATTTGCCCTTTTTGGGGAAGCTCCCCTCTATTTTGAAAAGCTGGCTGGAGCACTGGTAATAATTATTAAACATGGTTAAGTACAACAAAGTGGTATTGGGTCACCAAAGTAACGCCACTTGAACTTGGTGAAAATGAACTTAAATATAAAAAAAATTGAAAGAGATACTATAAGGCATAATCCCATATATACAATTTCTTTTACAGAACAGGATAAAGGTTGCATTTGTAAATTCATGCAATTATTGCAAAACTTCTTTATAATTTCTGTTTATTATTTACTGTTGCATTAATTTGTATTCAATTTTATGCCAGATTGAACTGGATGAAATCCACAAGCTTTTGTCCATCAAAACCATAAATTCATTTTTATATTTAAATCATAATTTATTTAAATGTTAATGAAGATAATCAGGCAGATATTCATATCAAAACATCATACTTAAATTAGACAATGCATATTTGGCACAAAGCACAAAGTGTATTAAATTCATAGATTTTAAAGCCTTCGTAAATTGCTAAATTATAACTTAAGTGTTTTTTCAAATGCAGACAGGGTTGGTTTATTAAAACAAAACTATGAGTGTGTAGATTAGCATGTTCTTCGACTCTAATGAGTATCGATGACACAATTCTGAACAGCTTATTTAGGTAACCTGGTTGAAATAACACAGGCAGTTGTTTGGGAGTTGTCATATCACATTAAACATAAATTATTATCACTGTTACAAACACCAAAATATAAGTAATATTAACTGGTAGCAAATCATCATTGGGCTTTATAATACCAGTATTACATTACATGCTTTGTAAACAATGTGATTATTGTTATCATGGCTCGTTTTCTCCTTCAAGAATGGCCGTGTTTTTTTTAAGTTTGTGACTCAAATGTTCACAATTTTTAGAAATGTGTGACTTACATTTTTATGATTTTAACTACATGTAGTTTGCAACTAGCTCTTTATCAATTTAGAAAGTTTGGGACTCCCTTTCTTTAACAAAATACAGGGCAAAAACGCTGCCTATTTAAGGTTTTACCTATCATTGATTAGGCCTGAGGGGATCAGGATGTTCTCCAGATCTTTCTCGTAGTGTTTTGGAACACAGAACATGTCCAGTGGGTAGCCTTCATCATTGTCTGGCAACTGCAAATGAAGACATGCAATTGAGCCATGCTGTCAAAAGGGGGTTTCATGAATCTGAGTAGAGTGTCGTCCCAGATTAGCCTGTGCAGTTTGCACAGGTTGATCAGAGACCACACTTTCTGCTTTTGTGATATTTTTTGTTTCAAGAAATCTCTTCAAAGCAAAATCAAAGTTTAAATGAAAAGTCTTGTGCCTGATTTGCCAGTGCAGACTGCCCAGTCTAATCTGGGAGACTGGGACCCAGTCTAATCTGGGAGACTGGGACCCAGTCTAATCTGGGAGACTGGGACCCAGTCTAATCTGGGAGACTGGGACCCAGTCTAATCTGGGAGACTGGGACCCAGTGTAATCTGGGAGACTGGGATCCAGTCTAATCTGGGAGACTGGGACCCAGTCTAATCTGGGAGACTGGGACGACACTGTACACCAGTGCAGACTGCCCAGACAATCTGGGAGACTGGGACGACACTGTACACCAGTGCAGACTGCCCAGACAATCTGGGAGACTGGGACGACACTGTACACCAGTGCAGACTGCCCAGTCTAATCTGGGAGACTGGGACGACACTGTACACCAGTGCAGACTGCCCAGTCTAATCTGGGAGACTGGGACGACACTGTACACCAGTGCAGACTGCCCAGACAATCTGGGAGACTGGGACGACACTGTACACCAGTGCAGACTGCCCAGACAATGTGGGAGACTGGGACGACACTGTACACCAGTGCAGACTGCCCAGACAATCTGGGAGACTGGGACGACACTGTACACCAGTGCAGACTGCCCAGACAATCTGGGAGACTGGGACGACACTGTACACCAGTGCAGACTGCCCAGACAATGTGGGAGACTGGGACGACACTGTACACCAGTGCAGACTGCCCAGTCTAATTTGGGAGACTGGGACGACACTGTACACCAGTGCAGACTGCCCAGTCTAATCTGGGAGACTGGGACGACACTGTACACCAGTGCAGACTGCCCAGTCTAATCTGGGAGACTGGGACGACACTGTACACCAGTGCAGACTGCCCAGTCTAATCTGGGAGACTGGGACGACACTGTACACCAGTGCAGACTGCCCAGACAATCTGGGAGACTGGGACGACACTGTACACCAGTGCAGACTGCCCAGTCTAATCTGGGAGACTGGGACGACACTGTACACCAGTGCAGACTGCCCAGACAATCTGGGAGACTGGGACGACACTGTACACCAGTGCAGACTGCCCAGTCTAATCTGGGAGACTGGGACGACACTTTACACCAGTGCAGACTGCCCAGACAATCTGGGAGACTGGGACGACACTGTACACCAGTGCAGACTGCCCAGACAATCTGGGAGACTGGGACGACACTGTACACCAGTGCAGACTGCCCAGACAATCTGGGAGACTGGGACGACACTGTACACCAGTGCAGACTGCCCAGACAATGTGGGAGACTGGGACGACACTGTACACCAGTGCAGACTGCCCAGACAATCTGGGAGACTGGGACGACACTGTACACCAGTGCAGACTGCCCAGTCTAATCTGGGAGACTGGGACGACACTGTACACCAGTGCAGACTGCCCAGACAATCTGGGAGACTGGGACGACACTGTACACCAGTGCAGACTGCCCAGACAATCTGGGAGACTGGGACGACACTGTACACCAGTGCAGACTGCCCAGACAATCTGGGAGACTGGGACGACACTGTACACCAGTGCAGACTGCCCAGACAATCTGGGAGACTGGGACGACACTGTACACCAGTGCAGACTGCCCAGACAATCTGGGAGACTGGGACGACACTGTACACCAGTGCAGACTGCCCAGACAATCTGGGAGACTGGGACGACACTGTACACCAGTGCAGACTGCCCAGACAATGTGGGAGACTGGGACGACACTGTACACCAGTGCAGACTGCCCAGACAATCTGGGAGACTGGGACGACACTGTACACCAGTGCAGACTGCCCAGACAATCTGGGAGACTGGGACGACACTGTACACCAGTGCAGACTGCCCAGACAATCTGGGAGACTGGGACGACACTGTACACCAGTGCAGACTGCCCAGACAATCTGGGAGACTGGGACGACACTGTACACCAGTGCAGACTGCCCAGACAATCTGGGAGACTGGGACGACACTGTACACCAGTGCAGACTGCCCAGACAATCTGGGAGACTGGGACGACACTGTACACCAGTGCAGACTGCCCAGACAATCTGGGAGACTGGGACGACACTGTACACCAGTGCAGACTGCCCAGTCTAATCTGGGAGACTGGGACGACACTGTACACCAGTGCAGACTGCCCAGACAATCTGGGAGACTGGGACGACACTGTACACCAGTGCAGACTGCCCAGACAATCTGGGAGACTGGGACGACACTGTACACCAGTGCAGACTGCCCAGACAATCTGGGAGACTGGGACGACACTGTACACCAGTGCAGACTGCCCAGTCTAATCTGGGAGACTGGGACGACACTGTACACCAGTGCAGACTGCCCAGACAATCTGGGAGACTGGGACGACACTGTACACCAGTGCAGACTGCCCAGACAATGTGGGAGACTGGGACGACACTTTACACCAGTGCAGACTGCCCAGTCTAATCTGGGAGACTGGGACGACACTGTACACCAGTGCAGACTGCCCAGACAATCTGGGAGACTGGGACGACACTGTACACCAGTGCAGACTGCCCAGACAATCTGGGAGACTGGGACGACACTGTACACCAGTGCAGACTGCCCAGACAATCTGGGAGACTGGGACGACACTGTACACCAGTGCAGACTGCCCAGACAATCTGGGAGACTGGGACGACACTGTACACCAGTGCAGACTGCCCAGACAATCTGGGAGACTGGGACGACACTGTACACCAGTGCAGACTGCCCAGACAATCTGGGAGACTGGGACGACACTGTACACCAGTGCAGACTGCCCAGACAATCTGGGAGACTGGGACGACACTGTACACCAGTGCAGACTGCCCAATCTAATCTGGGAGACTGGGACGACACTGTACACCAGTGCAGACTGCCCAGACAATCTGGGAGACTGGGACGACACTTTACACCAGTGCAGACTGCCCAGTCTAATCTGGGAGACTGGGACGACACTGTACACCAGTGCAGACTGCCCAGTCTAATCTGGGAGACTGGGACGACACTGTACACCAGTGCAGACTGCCCAGACAATCTGGGAGACTGGGACGACACTGTACACCAGTGCAGACTGCCCAGACAATCTGGGAGACTGGGACGACACTGTACACCAGTGCAGACTGCCCAGTCTAATCTGGGAGACTGGGACGACACTGTACACCAGTGCAGACTGCCCAGTCTAATCTGGGAGACTGGGACGACACTTTACACCAGTGCAGACTGCCCAGACAATGTGGGAGACTGGGACGACACTGTACACCAGTGCAGACTGCCCAGACAATCTGGGAGACTGGGACGACACTGTACACCAGTGCAGACTGCCCAGACAATCTGGGAGACTGGGACGACACTGTACACCAGTGCAGACTGCCCAGACAATCTGGGAGACTGGGACGACACTGTACACCAGTGCAGACTGCCCAGTCTAATCTGGGAGACTGGGAGGACACTGTACACCAGTGCAGACTGCCCAGACAATCTGGGAGACTGGGACGACACTGTACACCAGTGCAGACTGCCCAGACAATCTGGGAGACTGGGACGACACTGTACACCAGTGCAGACTGCCCAGACAATCTGGGAGACTGGGACGACACTGTACACCAGTGCAGACTGCCCAATCTAATCTGGGAGACTGGGACGACACTGTACACCAGTGCAGACTGCCCAGACAATCTGGGAGACTGGGACGACACTGTACACCAGTGCAGACTGCCCAGACAATCTGGGAGACTGGGACGACACTGTACACCAGTGCAGACTGCCCAGACAATCTGGGAGACTGGGACGACACTGTACACCAGTGCAGACTGCCCAGACAATCTGGGAGACTGGGACGACACTTTACACCAGTGCAGACTGCCCAGACAATCTGGGAGACTGGGACGACACTGTACACCAGTGCAGACTGCCCAGTCTAATCTGGGAGACTGGGACGACACTGTACACCAGTGCAGACTGCCCAGACAATCTGGGAGACTGGGACGACACTGTACACCAGTGCAGACTGCCCAGACAATGTGGGAGACTGGGACGACACTTTACACCAGTGCAGACTGCCCAGTCTAATCTGGGAGACTGGGACGACACTGTACACCAGTGCAGACTGCCCAGACAATCTGGGAGACTGGGACGACACTGTACACCAGTGCAGACTGCCCAGACAATCTGGGAGACTGGGACGACACTTTACACCAGTGCAGACTGCCCAGACAATCTGGGAGACTGGGACGACACTGTACACCAGTGCAGACTGCCCAGACAATCTGGGAGACTGGGACGACACTGTACACCAGTGCAGACTGCCCAGACAATCTGGGAGACTGGGACGACACTGTACACCAGTGCAGACTGCCCAGACAATCTGGGAGACTGGGACGACACTGTACACCAGTGCAGACTGCCCAGACAATCTGGGAGACTGGGACGACACTGTACACCAGTGCAGACTGCCCAGACAATCTGGGAGACTGGGACGACACTGTACACCAGTGCAGACTGCCCAGACAATCTGGGAGACTGGGACGACACTGTACACCAGTGCAGACTGCCCAGACAATGTGGGAGACTGGGACGACACTGTACACCAGTGCAGACTTCCCAGACAATGTGGGAGACTGGGACGACACTGTACACCAGTGCAGACTGCTCAGTCTAATCTGGGAGACTGGGACGACACTGTACACCAGTGCAGACTGCCCAGTCTAATCTGGGAGACTGGGACGACACTGTACACCAGTGCAGACTGCCCAGACAATCTGGGAGACTGGGACGACACTGTACACCAGTGCAGACTGCCCAGACAATCTGGGAGACTGGGACGACACTGTACACCAGTGCAGACTGCCCAGACAATCTGGGAGACTGGGACGACACTGTACACCAGTGCAGACTGCCCAGACAATCTGGGAGACTGGGACGACACTGTACACCAGTGCAGACTGCCCAGTCTAATCTGGGAGACTGGGACGACACTGTACACCAGTGCAGACTGCCCAGACAATCTGGGAGACTGGGACGACACTTTACACCAGTGCAGACTGCCCAATCTAATCTGGGAGACTGGGACGACACTGTACACCAGTGCAGACTGCCCAGTCTAATCTGGGAGACTGGGACGACACTGTACACCAGTGCAGACTGCCCAGTCTAATCTGGGAGACTGGGACGACACTGTACACCAGTGCAGACTGCCCAGACAATCTGGGAGACTGGGACGACACTGTACACCAGTGCAGACTGCCCAGTCTAATCTGGGACGACACTTTACACCAGTGCAGACTGCCCAGACAATGTGGGAGACTGGGACGACACTGTACACCAGTGCAGACTGCCCAGACAATCTGGGAGACTGGGACGACACTGTACACCAGTGCAGACTGCCCAGTCTAATCTGGGAGACTGGGACGACACTGTACACCAGTGCAGACTGCCCAGACAATCTGGGAGACTGGGACGACACTGTACACCAGTGCAGACTGCCCAGACAATCTGGGAGACTGGGACGACACTGTACACCAGTGCAGACTGCCCAGTCTAATCTGGGAGACTGGGACGACACTGTACACCAGTGCAGACTGCCCAGACAATCTGGGAGACTGGGACGACACTGTACACCAGTGCAGACTGCCCAGACAATCTGGGAGACTGGGACGACACTGTACACCAGTGCAGACTGCCCAGACAATGTGGGAGACTGGGACGACACTGTACACCAATGCAGACTGCCCAGTCTAATCTGGGAGACTGGGACGACACTGTACACCAGTGCAGACTGCCCAGACAATCTGGGAGACTGGGACGACACTTTACACCAGTGCAGACTGCCCAGACAATCTGGGAGACTGGGACGACACTGTACACCAGTGCAGACTGCCCAGACAATCTGGGAGACTGGGACGACACTGTACACCAGTGCAGACTGCCCAGACAATCTGGGAGACTGGGACGACACTGTACACCAGTGCAGACTGCCCAGACAATCTGGGAGACTGGGACGACACTGTACACCAGTGCAGACTGCCCAGTCTAATCTGGGAGACTGGGACGACACTGTACACCAGTGCAGACTGCCCAGACAATCTGGGAGACTGGGACGACACTTTACACCAGTGCAGACTGCCCAGACAATCTGGGAGACTGGGACGACACTGTACACCAGTGCAGACTGCCCAGACAATCTGGGAGACTGGGACGACACTGTACACCAGTGCAGACTGCCCAGACAATCTGGGAGACTGGGACGACACTGTACACCAGTGCAGACTGCCCAGACAATCTGGGAGACTGGGACGACACTGTACACCAGTGCAGACTGCCCAGACAATCTGGGAGACTGGGACGACACTGTACACCAGTGCAGACTGCCCAGACAATCTGGGAGACTGGGACGACACTGTACACCAGTGCAGACTGCCCAGACAATCTGGGAGACTGGGACGACACTGTACACCAGTGCAGACTGCCCAGTCTAATCTGGGAGACTGGGACGACACTGTACACCAGTGCAGACTGCCCAGACAATCTGGGAGACTGGGACGACACTGTACACCAGTGCAGACTGCCCAGACAATCTGGGAGACTGGGACGACACTGTACACCAGTGCAGACTGCCCAGACAATCTGGGAGACTGGGACGACACTGTACACCAGTGCAGACTGCCCAGACAATCTGGGAGACTGGGACGACACTGTACACCAGTGCAGACTGCCCAGACAATCTGGGAGACTGGGACGACACTGTACACCAGTGCAGACTGCCCAGACAATCTGGGAGACTGGGACGACACTGTACACCAGTGCAGACTGCCCAGTCTAATCTGGGAGACTGGGACGACACTTTACACCAGTGCAGACTGCCCAGTCTAATCTGGGAGACTGGGACGACACTGTACACCAGTGCAGACTGCCCAGACAATCTGGGAGACTGGGACGACACTTTACACCAGTGCAGACTGCCCAGACAATCTGGGAGACTGGGACGACACTGTACACCAGTGCAGACTGCCCAGACAATCTGGGAGACTGGGACGACACTGTACACCAGTGCAGACTGCCCAGTCTAATCTGGGAGACTGGGACGACACTTTACACCAGTGCAGACTGCCCAGACAATCTGGGAGACTGGGACGACACTGTACACCAGTGCAGACTGCCCAGACAATCTGGGAGACTGGGACGACACTGTACACCAGTGCAGACTGCCCAGACAATCTGGGAGACTGGGACGACACTTTACACCAGTGCAGACTGCCCAGACAATCTGGGAGACTGGGACGACACTGTACACCAGTGCAGACTGCCCAGACAATCTGGGAGACTGGGACGACACTGTACACCAGTGCAGACTGCCCAGACAATCTGGGAGACTGGGACGACACTGTACACCAGTGCAGACTGCCCAGACAATCTGGGAGACTGGGACGACACTGTACACCAGTGCAGACTGCCCAATCTAATCTGGGAGACTGGGACGACACTTTACACCAGTGCAGACTGCCCAGACAATCTGGGAGACTGGGACGACACTGTACACCAGTGCAGACTGCCCAGTCTAATCTGGGAGACTGGGACGACACTGTACACCAGTGCAGACTGCCCAGTCTAATCTGGGAGACTGGGACGACACTGTACACCAGTGCAGACTGCCCAGTCTAATCTAGGAGACTGGGACGACACTGTACACCAGTGCAGACTGCCCAGACAATCTGGGAGACTGGGACGACACTGTACACCAGTGCAGACTGCCCAGACAATCTGGGAGACTGGGACGACACTGTACACCAGTGCAGACTGCCCAGTCTAATCTGGGAGACTGGGACGACACTGTACACCAGTGCAGACTGCCCAGACAATCTGGGAGACTGGGACGACACTTTACACCAGTGCAGACTGCCCAGACAATCTGGGAGACTGGGACGACACTGTACACCAGTGCAGACTGCCCAGACAATCTGGGAGACTGGGACGACACTGTACACCAGTGCAGACTGCCCAGACAATCTGGGAGACTGGGACGACACTGTACACCAGTGCAGACTGCCCAGACAATCTGGGAGACTGGGACGACACTGTACACCAGTGCAGACTGCCCAGACAATCTGGGAGACTGGGACGACACTGTACACCAGTGCAGACTGCCCAGACAATCTGGGAGACTGGGACGACACTGTACACCAGTGCAGACTGCCCAGTCTAATCTGGGAGACTGAGACGACACTGTACACCAGTGCAGACTGCCCAGTCTAATCTGGGAGACTGGGACGACACTGTACACCAGTGCAGACTGCCCAGACAATCTGGGAGACTGGGACGACACTTTACACCAGTGCAGACTGCCCAGACAATCTGGGAGACTGGGACGACACTTTACACCAGTGCAGACTGCCCAGACAATCTGGGAGACTGGGACGACACTGTACACCAGTGCAGACTGCCCAGACAATCTGGGAGACTAGGACGACACTGTACACCAGTGCAGACTGCCCAGACAATCTGGGAGACTGGGACGACACTTTACACCAGTGCAGACTGCCCAGACAATCTGGGAGACTGGGACGACACTGTACACCAGTGCAGACTGCCCAGACAATGTGGGAGACTGGGACGACACTGTACACCAGTGCAGACTGCCCAGTCTAATCTGGGAGACTGGGACGACACTGTACACCAGTGCAGACTGCCCAGACAATCTGGGAGACTGGGACGACACTGTACACCAGTGCAGACTGCCCAGACAATCTGGGAGACTGGGACGACACTGTACACCAGTGCAGACTGCCCAGACAATGTGGGAGACTGGGACGACACTGTACACCAGTGCAGACTGCCCAGTCTAATCTGGGAGACTGGGACGACACTGTACACCAGTGCAGACTGCCCAGACAATCTGGGAGACTGGGACGACACTGTACACCAGTGCAGACTGCCCAGACAATCTGGGAGACTGGGACGACACTGTACACCAGTGCAGACTGCCCAGTCTAATCTGGGAGACTGGGACGACACTGTACACCAGTGCAGACTGCCCAGACAATCTGGGAGACTGGGACGACACTGTACACCAGTGCAGACTGCCCAGACAATCTGGGAGACTGGGACGACACTTTACACCAGTGCAGACTGCCCAGACAATCTGGGAGACTGGGACGACACTGTACACCAGTGCAGACTGCCCAGACAATCTGGGAGACTGGGACGACACTGTACACCAGTGCAGACTGCCCAGACAATCTGGGAGACTGGGACGACACTGTACACCAGTGCAGACTGCCCAGACAATCTGGGAGACTGGGACGACACTTTACACCAGTGCAGACTGCCCAGACAATCTGGGAGACTGGGACGACACTGTACACCAGTGCAGACTGCCCAGTCTAATCTGGGAGACTGGGACGACACTGTACACCAGTGCAGACTGCCCAGACAATCTGGGAGACTGGGACGACACTGTACACCAGTGCAGACTGCCCAGACAATCTGGGAGACTGGGACGACACTTTACACCAGTGCAGACTGCCCAGTCTAATCTGGGAGACTGGGACGACACTGTACACCAGTGCAGACTGCCCAGACAATGTGGGAGACTGGGACGACACTGTACACCAGTGCAGACTGCCCAGTCTAATCTGGGAGACTGGGACGACACTGTACACCAGTGCAGACTGCCCAGTCTAATCTGGGAGACTGAGACGACACTGTACACCAGTGCAGACTGCCCAGACAATGTGGGAGACTGGGACGACACTGTACACCAGTGCAGACTGCCCAGTCTAATCTGGGAGACTGGGACGACACTGTACACCAGTGCAGACTGCCCAGACAATCTGGGAGACTGGGACGACACTGTACACCAGTGCAGACTGCCCAGTCTAATCTGGGAGACTGGGACGACACTGTACACCAGTGCAGACTGCCCAGACAATCTGGGAGACTGGGACGACACTGTACACCAGTGCAGACTGCCCAGACAATCTGGGAGACTGGGACGACACTGTACACCAGTGCAGACTGCCCAGACAATCTGGGAGACTGGGACGACACTGTACACCAGTGAAGACTGCCCAGTCTAATCTGGGAGACTGGGACGACACTGTACACCAGTGCAGACTGCCCAGACAATCTGGGAGACTGGGACGACACTGTACACCAGTGCAGACTGCCCAGACAATCTGGGAGACTGGGACGACACTGTACACCAGTGCAGACTGCCCAGACAATCTGGGAGACTGGGACGACACTTTACACCAGTGCAGACTGCCCAGTCTAATCTGGGAGACTGGGACGACACTGTACACCAGTGCAGACTGCCCAGACAATCTGGGAGACTGGGACGACACTGTACACCAGTGCAGACTGCCCAGACAATCTGGGAGACTGGGACGACACTGTACACCAGTGCAGACTGCCCAGTCTAATCTGGGAGACTGGGACGACACTTTACACCAGTGCAGACTGCCCAGACAATGTGGGAGACTGGGACGACACTGTACACCAGTGCAGACTGCCCAGACAATCTGGGAGACTGGGACGACACTGTACACCAGTGCAGACTGCCCAGACAATCTGGGAGACTGGGACGACACTGTACACCAGTGCAGACTGCCCAGACAATCTGGGAGACTGGGACGACACTGTACACCAGTGCAGACTGCCCAGACAATCTGGGAGACTGGGACGACACTGTACACCAGTGCAGACTGCCCAGACAATCTGGGAGACTGGGACGACACTTTACACCAGTGCAGACTGCCCAGACAATCTGGGAGACTGGGACGACACTGTACACCAGTGCAGACTGCCCAGTCTAATCTGGGAGACTGGGACGACACTGTACACCAGTGCAGACTGCCCAGTCTAATCTGGGAGACTGGGACGACACTGTACACCAGTGCAGACTGCCCAGACAATCTGGGAGACTGGGACGACACTGTACACCAGTGCAGACTGCCCAGACAATCTGGGAGACTGGGACGACACTTTACACCAGTGCAGACTGCCCAGTCTAATCTGGGAGACTGGGACGACACTGTACACCAGTGCAGACTGCCCAGACAATCTGGGAGACTGGGACGACACTGTACACCAGTGCAGACTGCCCAGACAATCTGGGAGACTGGGACGACACTGTACACCAGTGCAGACTGCCCAGACAATCTGGGAGACTGGGACGACACTGTACACCAGTGCAGACTGCCCAGACAATCTGGGAGACTGGGACGACACTGTACACCAGTGCAGACTGCCCAGTCTAATCTGGGAGACTGGGACGACACTGTACACCAGTGCAGACTGCCCAGACAATCTGGGAGACTGGGACGACACTGTACACCAGTGCAGACTGCCCAGACAATCTGGGAGACTGGGACGACACTGTACACCAGTGCAGACTGCCCAGACAATCTGGGAGACTGGGACGACACTGTACACCAGTGCAGACTGCCCAGTCTAATCTGGGAGACTGGGACGACACTGTACACCAGTGCAGACTGCCCAGTCTAATCTGGGAGACTGGGACGACACTGTACACCAGTGCAGACTGCCCAGACAATCTGGGAGACTGGGACGACACTGTACACCAGTGCAGACTGCCCAGACAATCTGGGAGACTGGGACGACACTGTACACCAGTGCAGACTGCCCAGTCTAATCTGGGAGACTGGGACGACACTGTACACCAGTGCAGACTGCCCAGTCTAATCTGGGAGACTGGGACGACACTGTACACCAGTGCAGACTGCCCAGACAATCTGGGAGACTGGGACGACACTGTACACCAGTGCAGACTGCCCAGACAATCTGGGAGACTGGGACGACACTGTACACCAGTGCAGACTGCCCAGACAATCTGGGAGACTGGGACGACACTTTACACCAGTGCAGACTGCCCAGACAATCTGGGAGACTGGGACGACACTGTACACCAGTGCAGACTGCCCAGACAATCTGGGAGACTGGGACGACACTGTACACCAGTGCAGACTGCCCAGACAATCTGGGAGACTGGGACGACACTGTACACCAGTGCAGACTGCCCAGTCTAATCTGGGAGACTGGGACGACACTGTACACCAGTGCAGACTGCCCAGACAATCTGGGAGACTGGGACGACACTGTACACCAATGCAGACTGCCCAGACAATCTGGGAGACTGGGACGACACTGTACACCAGTGCAGACTGCCCAGTCTAATCTGGGAGACTGGGACGACACTGTACACCAGTGCAGACTGCCCAGACAATCTGGGAGACTGGGACGACACTGTACACCAGTGCAGACTGCCCAGACAATCTGGGAGACTGGGACGACACTGTACACCAGTGCAGACTGCCCAGTCTAATCTGGGAGACTGGGACGACACTGTACACCAGTGCAGACTGCCCAGTCTAATCTGGGAGACTGGGACGACACTGTACACCAGTGCAGACTGCCCAGACAATCTGGGAGACTGGGACGACACTGTACACCAGTGCAGACTGCCCAGACAATCTGGGAGACTGGGACGACACTGTACACCAGTGCAGACTGCCCAGTCTAATCTGGGAGACTGGGACGACACTTTACACCAGTGCAGACTGCCCAGACAATCTGGGAGACTGGGACGACACTGTACACCAGTGCAGACTGCCCAGACAATCTGGGAGACTGGGACGACACTGTACACCAGTGCAGACTGCCCAGACAATCTGGGAGACTGGGACGACACTTTACACCAGTGCAGACTGCCCAGACAATCTGGGAGACTGGGACGACACTGTACACCAGTGCAGACTGCCCAGACAATCTGGGAGACTGGGACGACACTGTACACCAGTGCAGACTGCCCAGACAATCTGGGAGACTGGGACGACACTGTACACCAGTGCAGACTGCCCAGACAATCTGGGAGACTGGGACGACACTGTACACCAGTGCAGACTGCCCAGACAATCTGGGAGACTGGGACGACACTGTACACCAGTGCAGACTGCCCAGACAATCTGGGAGACTGGGACGACACTGTACACCAGTGCAGACTGCCCAGTCTAATCTGGGAGACTGAGACGACACTGTACACCAGTGCAGACTGCCCAGACAATCTGGGAGACTGGGACGACACTTTACACCAGTGCAGACTGCCCAGTCTAATCTGGGAGACTGGGACGACACTGTACACCAGTGCAGACTGCCCAGACAATCTGGGAGACTGGGACGACACTGTACACCAGTGCAGACTGCCCAGACAATCTGGGAGACTGGGACGACACTTTACACCAGTGCAGACTGCCCAGACAATCTGGGAGACTGGGACGACACTGTACACCAGTGCAGACTGCCCAGACAATCTGGGAGACTGGGACGACACTGTACACCAGTGCAGACTGCCCAGACAATCTGGGAGACTGGGACGACACTGTACACCAGTGCAGACTGCCCAGACAATCTGGGAGACTGGGACGACACTTTACACCAGTGCAGACTGCCCAGACAATCTGGGAGACTGGGACGACACTGTACACCAGTGCAGACTGCCCAGTCTAATCTGGGAGACTGGGACGACACTGTACACCAGTGCAGACTGCCCAGACAATCTGGGAGACTGGGACGACACTGTACACCAGTGCAGACTGCCCAGACAATCTGGGAGACTGGGACGACACTTTACACCAGTGCAGACTGCCCAGTCTAATCTGGGAGACTGGGACGACACTGTACACCAGTGCAGACTGCCCAGACAATGTGGGAGACTGGGACGACACTGTACACCAGTGCAGACTGCCCAGTCTAATCTGGGAGACTGGGACGACACTGTACACCAGTGCAGACTGCCCATTCTAATCTGGGAGACTGAGACGACACTGTACACCAGTGCAGACTGCCCAGACAATGTGGGAGACTGGGACGACACTGTACACCAGTGCAGACTGCCCAGTCTAATCTGGGAGACTGGGACGACACTGTACACCAGTGCAGACTGCCCAGACAATCTGGGAGACTGGGACGACACTGTACACCAGTGCAGACTGCCCAGTCTAATCTGGGAGACTGGGACGACACTGTACACCAGTGCAGACTGCCCAGACAATCTGGGAGACTGGGACGACACTGTACACCAGTGCAGACTGCCCAGACAATCTGGGAGACTGGGACGACACTTTACACCAGTGCAGACTGCCCAGTCTAATCTGGGAGACTGGGACGACACTGTACACCAGTGCAGACTGCCCAGTCTAATCTGGGAGACTGGGACGACACTGTACACCAGTGCAGACTGCCCAGACAATCTGGGAGACTGGGACGACACTGTACACCAGTGCAGACTGCCCAGTCTAATCTGGGAGACTGGGACGACACTGTACACCAGTGCAGACTGCCCAGACAATCTGGGAGACTGGGACGACACTGTACACCAGTGCAGACTGCCCAGTCTAATCTGGGAGACTGGGACGACACTGTACACCAGTGCAGACTGCCCAGTCTAATCTGGGAGACTGGGACGACACTGTACACCAGTGCAGACTGCCCAGTCTAATCTGGGAGACTGGGACGACACTGTACACCAGTGCAGACTGCCCAGACAATCTGGGAGACTGGGACGACACTGTACACCAGTGCAGACTGCCCAGACAATCTGGGAGACTGGGACGACACTGTACACCAGTGCAGACTGCCCAGTCTAATCTGGGAGACTGGGACGACACTGTACACCAGTGCAGACTGCCCAGACAATCTGGGAGACTGGGACGACACTGTACACCAGTGCAGACTGCCCAGACAATCTGGGAGACTGGGACGACACTGTACACCAGTGCAGACTGCCCAGTCTAATCTGGGAGACTGGGAGGACACTGTACACCAGTGCAGACTGCCCAGACAATCTGGGAGACTGGGACGACACTGTACACCAGTGCAGACTGCCCAGACAATCTGGGAGACTGGGACGACACTTTACACCAGTGCAGACTGCCCAGACAATCTGGGAGACTGGGACGACACTGTACACCAGTGCAGACTGCCCAGACAATCTGGGAGACTGGGACGACACTGTACACCAGTGCAGACTGCCCAGACAATCTGGGAGACTGGGACGACACTGTACACCAGTGCAGACTGCCCAGACAATCTGGGAGACTGGGACGACACTGTACACCAGTGCAGACTGCCCAGTCTAATCTGGGAGACTGGGACGACACTGTACACCAGTGCAGACTGCCCAGACAATCTGGGAGACTGGGACGACACTGTACACCAGTGCAGACTGCCCAGACAATCTGGGAGACTGGGACGACACTGTACACCAGTGCAGACTGCCCAGTCTAATCTGGGAGACTGGGACGACACTGTACACCAGTGCAGACTGCCCAGACAATCTGGGAGACTGGGACGACACTGTACACCAGTGCAGACTGCCCAGACAATCTGGGAGACTGGGACGACACTGTACACCAGTGCAGACTGCCCAGACAATCTGGGAGACTGGGACGACACTGTACACCAGTGCAGATTGCCCAGACAATCTGGGAGACTGGGACGACACTGTACACCAGTGCAGACTGCCCAGACAATCTGGGAGACTGGGACGACACTGTACACCAGTGCAGACTGCCCAGACAATCTGGGAGACTGGGACGACACTGTACACCAGTGCAGACTGCCCAGTCTAATCTGGGAGACTGGGACGACACTGTACACCAGTACAGACTGCCCAGTCTAATCTGGGAGACTGGGACGACACTGTACACCAGTGCAGACTGCCCAGACAATCTGGGAGACTGGGACGACACTGTACACCAGTGCAGACTGCCCAGACAATCTGGGAGACTGGGACGACACTGTACACCAGTGCAGACTGCCCAGTCTAATCTGGGAGACTGGGACGACACTGTACACCAGTGCAGACTGCCCAGACAATCTGGGAGACTGGGACGACACTGTACACCAGTGCAGACTGCCCAGACAATCTGGGAGACTGGGACGACACTGTACACCAGTGCAGACTGCCCAGTCTAATCTGGGAGACTGGGACGACACTGTACACCAGTGCAGACTGCCCAGACAATCTGGGAGACTGGGACGACACTGTACACCAGTGCAGACTGCCCAGACAATCTGGGAGACTGGGACGACACTGTACACCAGTGCAGACTGCCCAGACAATCTGGGAGACTGGGACGACACTGTACACCAGTGCAGACTGCCCAGACAATCTGGGAGACTGGGACGACACTGTACACCAGTGCAGACTGCCCAGACAATCTGGGAGACTGGGACGACACTGTACACCAGTGCAGACTGCCCAGACAATCTGGGAGACTGGGACGACACTGTACACCAGTGCAGACTGCCCAGACAATCTGGGAGACTGGGACGACACTGTACACCAGTGCAGACTGCCCAGACAATCTGGGAGACTGGGACGACACTGTACACCAGTGCAGACTGCCCAGACAATCTGGGAGACTGGGACGACACTGTACACCAGTGCAGACTGCCCAGACAATCTGGGAGACTGGGACGACACTGTACACCAGTGCAGACTGCCCAGACAATCTGGGAGACTGGGACGACACTGTACACCAGTGCAGACTGCCCAGTCTAATCTGGGAGACTGGGACGACACTGTACACCAGTGCAGACTGCCCAGACAATCTGGGAGACTGGGACGACACTGTACACCAGTGCAGACTGCCCAGACAATCTGGGAGACTGGGACGACACTGTACACCAGTGCAGACTGCCCAGACAATCTGGGAGACTGGGACGACACTGTACACCAGTGCAGACTGCCCAGACAATCTGGGAGACTGGGACGACACTGTACACCAGTGCAGACTGCCCAGACAATCTGGGAGACTGGGACGACACTGTACACCAGTGCAGACTGCCCAGACAATCTGGGAGAATGGGACGACACTGTACACCAGTGCAGACTGCCCAGACAATCTGGGAGACTGGGACGACACTTTACACCAGTGCAGACTGCCCAGACAATCTGGGAGACTGGGACGACACTTTACACCAGTGCAGACTGCCCAGTCTAATCTGGGAGACTGGGACGACACTGTACACCAGTGCAGACTGCCCAGACAATGTGGGAGACTGGGACGACACTGTACACCAGTGCAGACTGCCCAATCTAATCTGGGAGACTGGGACGACACTGTACACCAGTGCAGACTGCCCAGACAATCTGGGAGACTGGGACGACACTGTACACCAGTGCAGACTGCCCAGACAATCTGGGAGACTGGGACGACACTTTACACCAGTGCAGACTGCCCAGTCAATCTGGGAGACTGGGACGACACTGTACACCAGTGCAGACTGCCCAGACAATCTGGGAGACTGGGACGACACTGTACACCAGTGCAGACTGCCCAGACAATCTGGGAGACTGGGACGACACTGTACACCAGTGCAGACTGCCCAGTCTAATCTGGGAGACTGGGACGACACTGTACACCAGTGCAGACTGCCCAGACAATCTGGGAGACTGGGACGACACTGTACACCAGTGCAGACTGCCCAGACAATCTGGGAGACTGGGACGACACTGTACACCAGTGCAGACTGCCCAATCTAATCTGGGAGACTGGGACGACACTGTACACCAGTGCAGACTGCCCAGACAATCTGGGAGACTGGGACGACACTGTACACCAGTGCAGACTGCCCAGACAATCTGGGAGACTGGGACGACACTGTACACCAGTGCAGACTGCCCAGACAATCTGGGAGACTGGGACGACACTGTACACCAGTGCAGACTGCCCAGACAATCTGGGAGACTGGGACGACACTGTACACCAGTGCAGACTGCCCAGACAATCTGGGAGACTGGGACGACACTGTACACCAGTGCAGACTGCCCAGACAATCTGGGAGACTGGGACGACACTGTACACCAGTGCAGACTGCCCAGACAATCTGGGAGACTGGGACGACACTGTACACCAGTGCAGACTGCCCAGACAATCTGGGAGACTGGGACGACACTGTACACCAGTGCAGACTGCCCAGACAATCTGGGAGACTGGGACGACACTGTACACCAGTGCAGACTGCCCAGACAATCTGGGAGACTGGGACGACACTGTACACCAGTGCAGACTGCCCAGACAATCTGGGAGACTGGGGCGACACTTTACACACAGGCATTGAACCCACTCTTCACAGAGAGCGGCTCAATTGTAAGAGACATCCCAGAATTAAAAAAAATACCACTACTTTGAAGGAACAAACAAAGCGGATCCATTCAAAACCATTTTCGCTTATTATGTAATCAAAAGTACCAATGTTATATGTTTGATTAATTTCATATACACAATTTTGTATTTTCAGCACCAATGTACAAGTGTGCAACAAATTTCAAAGCAAATGTGTAGCAAACAAATTTTAAAACAATATTAAGCAACCTATTTTTAAATGTTTTTGTGATTTGATGTTCAGGATTTTATCGTACTATTAAGATTGTTTGGAACTTTTTAATTTATGAAGGCCTATTTCAGTTGTGTAAGTATACCTTACAGCTTTTATGCAGCACATTTGTATCAAAATTTAACAATACAACATTTTACACTGTAACAAATAAATTCCGGCACATGTATGTTTTTTATTCCACACTTACAGTGACAGCTGCCATGTGATCATTGAGTTACATCAGGGACCTATACAAACAAGGTCCCTGGTTACATGCTCACAGCTACAACTTTCTTTTTTCTCATGCACAAAATTCTTGTTCTAAACAGAGATTAAGTTCCCATACTTTGATATATACTGCAACACGGTTGACTCACAGTACTTGAGGACTATTCACTTGCATCTGGAAACGACTTCATATATCAGATAAATGATTTAAAGGACAATCATATTTAACTTAACTGCCTTTTTATGACGAAAATCCTTCAATATAAACTGCCGTAGAAATAAATCCAACACCACTGTCCGCCAGTGTTGTTTATTTTTTCTCCTGGTAGACTCGCGGTAAAACTGAACCAATTTAAAATTTAACATGAATAATCAAAGCTCTGACATACTAATTAAAGTAACAATCAATAAAGTATATAACAATTTAACTATATGGAATTTAAGACATCAAATAAAATAAATAGAACAGTTCTTTTCAAGCAATGTCGTATTTTTCTTTACAATTAACTGAACTATACAGATTCAAATATTGTTAAAGTCTTAGTTTTACGACATTTAATTGCTAAAAATCGATTCCAATCTGTAGCGAGAGATGTTTTCTGTCAGATTTGACAAGAAGGTCACGCAGGTTTGTTTATAAACATAAGCCAGAGGGCGCTAATGAAATACCGCGACTCAACCCGACCCGCGAGTTCACCGGGTTTGAGTATACATGCTTAACTTTGGACCTGTGGAGAGTGATTATTGACATATCTGTTTAACTTGTGATAACAAGCAATAGAATGAGACTTTGGTCTTCTTAAGAGCACAGAATAACTATAGAAATACTTTCAGATAATGTCCAGAAATCAAACGGTAATGTTTTGCTTTTTACAAAATTATTAAAATATATTGCTACCAAATAAGTTTTTGCACGTGCATTAGGTGCATGTATCACAAACTATCGTGTTGTTTAAAATAAACTTACCACAATGCACTGAGCGGATGTCATTTTATTATATTCTATTCCCCTTTAGACTTGATGCACAGCACTGATAACAGTAATATGTCATCAAATGAATTTGACATTCACAAAACTGCTTCACGTGTTCCAGATCGTAACATTGTGTACGCTGGTTCCCGTACTTTGAAAACAACTAATAAATCATAAGCGTTTGTTGACTTAGTCTCCAAGAGTTGTCTTTTCCTGTTCTTGCGCACATAACAATCAAAGCGCTGAAGGCATTAGAGTTGTTCGCTGTTGTATATTCATAGGCGCAACTCAGTTTTCAAAATTATGTTATAGCTTTTTATATCGCATGTTGAAATGAACACAACCCATTTTTCTTAAAGCTCATGTCTAGATGTGTTTTTTTCCAATCATTAATAAAAAAATTAATCGTCCTTGATTAGCTCAGTGTTTTTTTCACAAATAGGGGAATGGTGGCGGGGCCCGTCCAAAGGGGAAAAACGCGTCGTTTTTTAGGAAAAGGGGAAAATTCAAAATTCACTCTTTTATATGTTCGGAAATTTATTATATGAATACACATGTATGTATAAATGTAATATTCACAGCTGAATTTCTCTGTCCTTTTTCTAAAATATATACCAATGATTTTTTCAACATTAGTTTCAGACAGTTAAGCCTCCATGCACAGTCTCAGTTTTCCTAGCCATTTTGAGTCTAATTGGGACTTTCTAATCGATAAAATGGCAAATTTGAGCATTTTTTTATCAATAAAATGGACCAAATTAAAATGTTTTTATCATAAAATATTGACACAATATATATAGATACATCAGGCCTTTTCCTGACCATTTTGGGAAAAGCATGAAAATCATATGAAAAGTACACTGATTTGGGAAATACTAATATAATGTAACTCTTTATAATAATTCAAAATCAAATATTATTAATTTGTTATATACTTTGTTAGTTGTTATGAAATGAATATTTATCATAAGAGAGTTCTTTCTAAAAAAAAAATAAAAAAATAAAATTCTGGAGGGGATTTTTTTTTACAAAATCAGGGAAAAATAAATACTCTTTTTTGAGAGTTATGGGGCCGAATATCGGCCCCGAAATTGCCATAAAAAACACTGTAGCTTGTGCGCATTGCACAGGCTAATCAGTGTACACATGCTCATCTTATTTGACATGCATTAAGCCCCGTTTTCCCTGAAAGCAGCCAATATGTACAGATTTCAATGATAAACAATAGACTGGCCAATGCTGTCTTACAAGCTGTTAAACACTATTGATTAAATACACACTGCAGTACTAGAGCAGACGCTTCTAGCATGCGTCGTCTGAATAATTTTACTGCAGGAAGTGCAGACAGGCAGTGGTTATCGTTCCTAGCGTAGCTAAAGCAGACTGACTTGCAGTTATCGTTCTAGCGAAGCTTGCAGCAGACTGACTTGCAAAACTGCCTCTCTACATAAGTAATCAAAGTGCTGACGGCATTGAAGTTGTTCGCTATTGCATAATTTAAGACGCAACTCATTTTTCAAAATTAATCGCAAGTTTGAAATGAACACACGTCATTCACATTTATAAAGAGTGTGTCATAACGCACGGGTCGAGATTTGTGTGCACTTTTTATCATCTTATTTATTTCATACAGATAACTTGGACAAACTAACAACAACATGGCCCTTTTTGGACGCTCTTTAGCATAGCAAGTATGATGAAAATGGTAATGAGAACTGAATATAAAGACAATTTGCAATCACCATCATATTAAATGAATATTGTTGGAATATCGAATACCTATCTCACTAAGAATATAATTTCATGATGCAAAATATATGTACACAACTTTTGATTTTTGACACCATATACAAATTCAAAATATACAATAAGATCATTGATATAAAAAATGCGATTAATATTGGTTACTCCCGAATTAGGTAGTCGTAAAGACAGCCCTGTTGACCCGTATTGTGTTGTTAATGCATTACTTGTTACCCTAGCAGTTCACACGGTGTCAACAACTCTGACCTAAACATAGGTATAGAGCACTAATGCGCTTTTCGACGTAGCTGTTTTACCCAGCTTTTCACCTTAAATGACTTTTACAATACGCCAGCAGACACGCATGAATTTTAGATTATTATAAGATTATATAATATATTTTGTTCCAACAATACATATTTATTACCATATGAAATAAATCATATTCTTTTATACCTAATGATAAAATATGACATTTCTGCAGTGAAATAACAGCAGTGAAAATAAAAAATTGTTATTTTCACCGATGAAAATAACAAATTTTCGGAACTCCTTTCCTATTTTTAGATTATCATAAATAATTATATTTTTTTTTCTATGATGACGAGTGAATTAAAATCGACATCCCACCGTATCCAACACATTTTCTTTCTATTTAATGCTTAAATTCACTGTTTATTTACATCGTAAGAGTTTTAACTGGAAATTCCGCTGGTTTAATGACGTCATTTTGTATTTTTAAATGTTTTGAGGCACGCCACGGGAGAAACTCCGAGAAAGGGTAACTTTTCAGCGAAAGGGAAACAGCTGTTAATTATTTTCTTCAAAAAGGGGCCTAAAAGAAACAGAAAATTTGTTCATGTCAGTGTAAGATCGTTTGTTATTTCACTCGTGATCATAGAAAAATAATATTTTCACTCGTGGCTGCGCCATTCGTGAACATATAATTTCTATGATCACTCGTGAAATAACAAACGATCTTACACTGACATGAACAAATATCCTCTATGTACCAAATACGCATAAATATAGATTGCTCATAAGTTCATCCTGTTAAACTGTTAAACAGATGTGATAACTAATGACCCATACTTACTTCATTGTATAATCCTGTTGTATTAATTATTATATGTATGTATATATATATATATATATATATTTAAACGCATTTAAACTAAACATGACTAGCTTTCTTAATACAGTTTTGTTTGAACTAATAAGTAGTATAATAAACGTAAACATATTTGGCCTGATTCTATAATATTTTGGAATTAATGCATTCCTTACATCATTATAATAAGGACATTTAAGAACAAAGTGAAATTCATCCTCGATGTCATTAAGGTTACATAATATACATTTGCGTTGAGATCTGTCAATGTTCTGGTGTCTGCCCGTTTCTATGGATAATTTGTGGAACGACAAACGTAATTTAGCAATAATGTTCCTATATGTTTTTTATTTTCAACAATATCAAGATACGATGATCTTTCAAATACTGGTTTAAGTTCCTTATATAAAATCATTGAGCTACACGACAATTATAAATTAAGAATATAAACAAGCGTAACCTTATACTAACTATTACGTTGTTTGCCCGAATTTATTAATAGCCTCAGATTATGAATGACCTGTACTACGTCATTAAGACGCAGCTGATAGTGGACTATTTTAATAATTCATAAACAATCTCTTCCACGACACGTATAATACAAACATTGTTTATTGAATCTTTTCTTTATAAACTCCGGTCAAAAACATTCCATTTAACACAATATAATGTTTCCATTTTTGAATTAACTCAAACCTCTTGCGTAAATTATACAACTCTTTCTCGCGCGGATACGGCAGATGCGGCAGATGTGGCGGGTGGTAGGCTTTTCGTAGATAACAGCGAACTGACTGAAATTTTCGGTAATGACATTAGCTGTTCGCTACGCGAACAACTAAAAACCGCGCAGACATTTCACCAAACTCCGCGCACAGTTTGACTGGAAACAGTATACCGGTAGTGTGTATTTTGATATCTAATGACGGGTCCATCAGCCTCTTCATAGAGTGTTGACCTGCCCCTGCGACCTTTCAAGGGAAAAATTAATAAATTAATAGAGTCAACGTGGGACAGATTTACCCCGCCAACCGGGTATTCGCCAAATATATAATTTTTATGTAAATAGACCACACAGGTGCTTGAAAAAAATGTTGGAGCTTATATATTTATAATTCTCTTATTATATATATATATATATAAGGACAAAAAAAAATCAAGTACCTGTGATAGAACAAGTTGGCAAATGAGACCTTAATGGCAACTGCATTGCTTGATGAAATCCATATCTTCATAACCAACAACGTGGTACAAAATTTTACCAGCCTCCGCGCAGAGATTTGACTCAAACAGAATAGCTGTATCTAATTGTATTACCCAATAGCAAACGATTTATTCAGGGACCTATACAAACTTGTGTGTATAGGTCTCTGATTTATTCTATAAATCAATCCTATCTTACTGAGGATTCCGGAGATATAAAATGTATCACGATTGGTTTGCACACATGTATGTTGTGTACAACCGTCGTGCAACAGATATATGGTTGATGTCGCCAGATTGTGTATATGTTTTCAGCGGATTTCGGCGGATGCAGTCTGCGTCCGAAAGAAAACAAACAAACAAGTGCTTTACCTTTCCTTTTTTTAAAGAACTGTTAGATTCCCCATAGCGGTTTCCTACTGTTTTTTATATAGATTTATTGTTGTCCCTAAACATGTTTTAAAGGGACCGTTCAAAAGCAACGACCCTTTATTTAAATATGTTAGAAACCGAAGTAAAAGCCAAACATTTCATCGACTCAATAATTTTCGGTGGATGGGGGAAACCACAAGTCGAGTCCAAGAATACTTGCATCCTGACTTAAATTGCTAAACAATCTAAACCACGAGCTATTCAGTCCCTTTAAGAGATGAACGAGCGCGATTATCAAAAAAATATAACATTAGCTATAGCTAAAAACATAAGCTGCGCCACAAGTGAAAATATTACTTTCTACAATCACTCGTGAATTAAAATTGATATTCCACCGAATCCAACACATATCCTGTATATTATCATTATTATTACAGGTGAAACCCGATG
This sequence comes from Dreissena polymorpha, assembly GCF_020536995.1. Lineage (NCBI taxonomy): Eukaryota > Metazoa > Mollusca > Bivalvia > Myida > Dreissenidae > Dreissena > Dreissena polymorpha. The sequence continues at coordinate 10,498,053 of NC_068367.1, forward strand.
GCCAGTTTGATTCATCCGAAATTCGAGCTATACGGCGTCATCGGAATCCATTCCGTGAAATGGTAAAGGTTCTCTCGTTGCCGGACATTCATGAAACTTGGCACAATTGTTTGGCGCAATGTACCCAGGATGTCTTAAGAGTCGCCGACTCTCCTGTTGACGTCATTGGCGCTCAAAATGACGTCAAAATTGAAACATATGACGTCATCGGCACAGTCATATGAACAAAACATAATTATACGTAATCTAAACCATAAAACACGGCAGAGCTGGGCTACACTGTAATAATCGGTCCTAGCCGCATATTGTCGTTGTTTTCAGGATGTTTAAAGTGTCGCCGACCTCCCCAATGTCGCCATTGACGTTTATCATATTTTCCTGTTTATTTGTGTGTGTTTTTTTCACGTCAATATACAATTGTTTTGTCGAGTAACATACTGTAAAGAAAATGTAGCCAATTTGTAAAACAAAACTTAGAAAAAGCTTATTTAGGCGAAATATATCAGGAACGAGTGAAACTTGTTCTGTGTCATTTTATCTTTATTCCTACTGGAAATAGGGTGTGAATAATGACGTCAAAGTTTGAAATAAGGACGACACCGGCACAGTCATATGACGGTTTATAACGGCCTTTCAGACGTACCGGAAAACCGACGTGTCGATGAGCTCTACAAACGTGCCGAATGTCCATTAGAAAGCCCATTTCTCGCATTTTACAGACGTGTGTAAATCAACAATAAGATGTCAGAAATGTCCCATTTTATTACCTAACAACATTTATTACTCCCAATAATAAATAGAACATAATTAAATGGCTGCACTAAGATTTGTGCATAACTCCAATAATATCCTGTTCTTAGCACCACATCAGTGGAAATGACTCTACTTCTTTTGAGAAATGCAAATAACGCACAAAGAATATTCAATATAGGTCAACGTTATGTTAATGAAGCAACTTATCTGTTTTGTAAATAAATTTGGTGTAAAAATTTTATATAGATAAAATACACAAGTAGCCATGTCGAACTTCACAAATGAAAGTTCTCAATGTCATCGAAATTCCTCTTCAATGTACGTTTCTGTATATCTACGTTCGTGGAATAAAGATAATTTTGCAGAGTTTTTCTCTTTGCTTTAAAATGTATTTCAAATTACATAAGAAAATGGTTACAAAATGATTGTACTTAGAAGTCGTTAACACTAAACACATCAAGAAAAAAATCCAACTTGACAATCCGTGTTTAAAAATTGTAAACTCTATGTTAGGAATACAATACTTTCCAAATTATCGATGAAAGTGTCAAAAACGCTTTATTACTTATTTGATTTCGATGTATGTGTATCCATACCTTTAAAATGTGTGTCAGCACGGAACGTATATTGACATATTTTTCGGCCGGGGTTTACAAGAATCTTTAAATAATTTTAAATTATTGATAATTTAAGGTAAATAACCATTCATATAATTATACATGTATATAATAACCTCTTTGAAAATAGACAACACACGATGAATGTTTTGACACCAATTTTATTTGAAGTATGCATGGCCGAAAAATATCAAGAGAGTCCGCTATATCTACGTCTCTGATACGCTGTCTCATCATAAAATTAACACCCTGCCTGTGTTATAAAGAGCTGTAATCGTAGCATCAGTTCGGCGCACTACTTTCTTCCGTCTTCATTCCTTACTTACTTTCATTTTTAAACCATTTTTTTCTATCGTAAACAGAAATCTACCCCCCTAAGCAAGATGTAATTTTAAAAACAGAACTCAAAATATAAACGCTACAAATCGGTATCAAGTACGAATCCCGGGGGGGGGGGATTCCCAAAGTTTAGGGTAGGGGTGTCCCGCTGAGACTTCCGAAATGCGACCCATTTTTATACCGGATACCGGAACTCTGATAAAGTAGACCCATTTTGATACAAGCTTTTTGAAAAAGCATACCCATTTGTATACGATACCATTGAGAAAGTGGACCCATTTCTATACAAGAAGTTTGATAAACTGGACCCATTTAAATACTAGAATTTGATAAAGTGGACACATTTCATGCTAGAATTTTAATCTCTTTCATATCAATACAGAATACTTTTTGAATTTTCTATTATATCTTTTCCGCTACTGAAATTTACTTTTTGATACCATACAAGAATGGCATTTATCATATCCATTTTTATACTGATACTTTCAAATCTATATGCATTTATATACAAGCAAATTTCTGATTTCAATACCCATATCTATACTTAGATGCTCAAAACCATACCCATATTTATAATTTTAGTCGAAAAACACACCCCATAAAATCGACAAAGCCCTATATACACGTATATAGGAAGTTACCCCGCCGGGGTACAAATATGTCAACATAGATTCTAAAACTCCAATCGTTCGGAGCGTTAGAATCGCGCACTACTTTCGTACGCCTTCATTCCTTATTTACTTTCATTTTTAAACCTTTTTTTCTATCGTATACATAATTCCATTCTCCTAAGCAAGAGGTAGTTTTAATCAAAGCGCTTTAGGCGCTGAATGCCTGGGGCTATATTTAGCGTGCTTGGGAAGAAGTATTGTCCGAATTTCTCCCTTTGTCCGAATTTATACCGATTGACCTAGCGGTCGACTGCAGAAGCTCAGAGACTGTAAGAAAAGACAATATTTGTGTATATAAAGTGTACATAGACGGTAGAGTACTACACGATACTGGTGGTGGGAACGATAACCTTTTGTTCAACTCTACAGATCGGTAGTGCGTTCAGTTACAGCGAACGTTCGCCAATGATCGTTCGTTTCCGATTCGGTCTTATTGAACGATAAGTTCGGCGCGAACGTTTCAAGATGGCGGCTCCCAGAAATTTGTAGCGATTTTGATGGCGGAAATCGCTAATAACAAAGAAAGTACTTAACTAACAGATATTTCCAAAAAAAAAACTATAATAATTTGATTATAATTATAAGTGGTGTGGATGCGATAGTGTTATTTTTCATTAGCGATCGAAATTTAGTGTAAGAGGTGCATTGAATCAGTTATAAAACAAAGCCCTAAAATAGCGCAATACATTATAATCTTCAAATGTAGTTGTAATTTTCTTTAACATTGAATGAATTTTCGTTTCGTTTACATTTAATGAATGAAAATATTAATAAATTTTAGCATTCACATGGAAAAAAACAACACCTGCATATTTTGCGAATTTAACTGTCTTTGTATGCACATGCATATTGAAAACTCTAATGTAGTGATTATGAGCTATACAAATCTGGCATTTTATTATACCATAAATCTATACATTTATTTTACCCAAGTTTTTTATATCGATATTTTGATCAAACGCGATTGCTTGTTTTCACGATGATGTTTCGAACACTTCAAAAACGCACGATCTTTACACGTTATTAGGTCACATAACCCCAAACCGGAACTCCTGTTTTTAGGGTTACATGCAGTCAGTTTGATACTTAGCACACATTGTTGAGTGCATGCTGCCTAGGATTTGTAAAATACATTGCAAATGGTTGGTTTTGGTATCAACTTGAAGGTATATTTGTAAGCAATAAGAAAATAAGCCATTTTTGTGCTCTACTTTTTGTGTTGATGGTTCCCGGCTTCGAAAGTAGGTCATACTATTTGAGCCCAAAATGGTTGTCTGCACAGCTGTCAAAACCGGTTTGCCTATTCTAAGGTAAATATTTTGAGTTTGCGCGTATAGAATTTAATGACATGCATTTTTTTCAAAAGTATATGCATTAATCTTTCCAATGATGTATGATGATATAGTGGGTATGCGCTTGATCATGGTAAAAATTGATATCGAACTTCAACTATTTTATATGTAATATAGAAGGAAATTAATTGCGCATGCGTAACCTTTAAGCACATCCGACCAAGTTAGTCGTCTGCCAGAATTTTGACATTTGACCATCAAAAACTCTCTGTATTGCAAAACATAACTGCCAGATGTCATTTTGACCCAAATAAGTGCTGTTTGCAATTGGGCTGTTGCACTTTGGGTCATAAGGGGGGTAAATGCTGGAAAATCACACCGAAACCTGTTCCGGAGACATATTCTAAGACTACTTAAACACCCGGTATTGTTTTTCAGTGCCATTTTGACATTAATTTGCATCAATCTCAATAATGAACCTAATGCATGTCTTTATTTCATCTGTATTTATTATTATTGTTTACTTTTTGAGCCTTTTTCTGTTAAAAATGCCCGCCAATTTTGGACCTACACTTCTATCCGCCTTCGCCTTCAACCCATTCAGGCAGATCTACTCAGAATAACACTACTTTGCCTTATTTTACCTGTTTGGATATCTCGCTGAGTTCAAGTAAAATCAAGTATTCAGCTGAAAACACAAAAATGATAATAATATTATGCTTTCTTTCCTGGAAGAATGTTGTTGCGATAGACCCTGCATGAAAAACACCAGGGAATCTGTATTTAAGTGACCTTAATATTATGCGTAAACCTAAGTGTGCATTTGTAGGCGGTGTCGAAATGGGTCTATAGCTCTGCCTGAACTGTCGTCCAATTGGTTTACAAGTCCGGCTGAAGTGACAGGCCATCAAAAACTGTACAGTGTGACTGATTCGGAGACGGCCCTCAACACTCGCCCAGTCGTGTCGAGAGGATCGGTGTCTTTGCAGATTAGTACGCCGTTATTTTCAATTAAATCTATTGTAAAATGATTTCTTTGATATCCTGGCACACTTTTGTCACCAAAATTAGGAAATTTGTGTGTTTTACATTGACTGCAGCTCTGAAACCAAACTTTGTGGCGATAACTTTGCCGGTGTGCCCGACAATGTGATGCCGGCGTGGTGAATTAACCATTTGCAGCAAATAAAGCGAGAAAGACTATTGAAAGCTTACTCTAATTGTATCTAACTTACATTAGTTGGCACCGTAATGGGCAAATGCGCACAAAAAACCTTTTTTGTTTTCTCAGATTACACGGAATTGAGCACCCGGGCCAGACTGACACTTTCCGGAGCCTGCCCTAGACGGAACTCGAGCCGAGGAATCATAGGTCCAGGTGTGACAAAAGACTTAAAGCTCATGTCTGACGATGACTTTTTTTAGTCAGGAAGCCAAGTGTGTTGTTTTTCCATGCAAGCGAGCCCTTTTGTTGGGTCAAATGACATCAGCATTGCTGCTTCTACATGGATTTTACCTAAAATGTGCAAAAAAAATATAAAAAGTTTGTTCGAATCCAGTTCAAAACCTGCTTTGATGCACAAATATTGCCATTGATGATTTTTTTCACTTATTAAGCCATATGTAAGATAAGCTTTGCCTATTAGAATCGAAAGACATGCCTTGTATGGAGTCTAAGTGCTGCATGTATGATGTAACCGAGTTTGGCTTTTCTACCTTAATTCTTGACGCGAAACACTGTTACGCATGGCGCTTTCAACGGCAACTTTTATGAATTAATCTGTGTGTCATTGTACCGGAACTTTGTGATCTTTCTCAAAACAGATTATACCTGTGGGAAAAGTGCCTTTAATTTAAATTTGAAGGGGTTGGGTTCTCTTAAAGGTCACATAACCCCAAACCGGAACTCCTGTTTTTAGGGTTACATGCAGTCAGTTTGATACTTAGCACACATTGTTGAGTGCATGCTGCCTAGGATTTGTAAAATACATTGCAAATGGTTGGTTTTGGTATCAACTTGAAGGTATATTTGTAAGCAATAAGAAAATAAGCCATTTTTGTGCTCTACTTTTTGTGTTGATGGTTCCCGGCTTCGAAAGTAGGTCATACTATTTGAGCCCAAAATGGTTGTCTGCACAGCTGTCAAAACCGGTTTGCCTATTCTAAGGTAAATATTTTGAGTTTGCGCGTATAGAATTTAATGACATGCATTTTTTTCAAAAGTATATGCATTAATCTTTCCAATGATGTATGATGATATAGTGGGTATGCGCTTGATCATGGTAAAAATTGATATCGAACTTCAACTATTTTATATGTAATATAGAAGGAAATTAATTGCGCATGCGTAACCTTTAAGCACATCCGACCAAGTTAGTCGTCTGCCAGAATTTTGACATTTGACCATCAAAAACTCTCTGTATTGCAAAACATAACTGCCAGATGTCATTTTGACCCAAATAAGTGCTGTTTGCAATTGGGCTGTTGCACTTGGGGTCATAAGGGGGGTAAATGCTGGAAAATCACACCGAAACCTGTTCCGGAGACATATTCTAAGACTACTTAAACACCCGGTGTTGTTTTTCAGTGCCATTTTGACATTAATTTGCATCAATCTCAATAATGAACCTAATGCATGTCTTTATTTCATCTGTATTTATTATTATTGTTTACTTTTTGAGCCTTTTTCTGTTAAAAATGCCCGCCAATTTTGGACCTACACTTCTATCCGCCTTCGCCTTCAACCCATTCAGGCAGATCTACTCAGAATAACACTACTTTGCCTTATTTTACCTGTTTGGATATCTCGCTGAGTTCAAGTAAAATCAAGTATTCAGCTGAAAACACAAAAATGATAATAATATTATGCTTTCTTTCCTGGAAGAATGTTGTTGCGATAGACCCTGCATGAAAAACACCAGGGAATCTGTATTTAAGTGACCTTAATATTATGCGTAAACCTAAGTGTGCATTTGTAGGCGGTGTCGAAATGGGTCTATAGCTCTGCCTGAACTGTCGTCCAATTGGTTTACAAGTCCGGCTGAAGTGACAGGCCATCAAAAACTGTACAGTGTGACTGATTCGGAGACGGCCCTCAACACTCGCCCAGTCGTGTCGAGAGGATCGGTGTCTTTGCAGATTAGTACGCCGTTATTTTCAATTAAATCTATTGTAAAATGATTTCTTTGATATCCTGGCACACTTTTGTCACCAAAATTAGGAAATTTGTGTGTTTTACATTGACTGCAGCTCTGAAACCAAACTTTGTGGCGATAACTTTGCCGGTGTGCCCGACAATGTGATGCCGGCGTGGTGAATTAACCATTTGCAGCAAATAAAGCGAGAAAGACTATTGAAAGCTTACTCTAATTGTATCTAACTTACATTAGTTGGCACCGTAATGGGCAAATGCGCACAAAAAACCTTTTTTGTTTTCTCAGATTACACGGAATTGAGCACCCGGGCCAGACTGACACTTTCCGGAGCCTGCCCTAGACGGAACTCGAGCCGAGGAATCATAGGTCCAGGTGTGACAAAAGACTTAAAGCTCATGTCTGACGATGACTTTTTTTAGTCAGGAAGCCAAGTGTGTTGTTTTTCCATGCAAGCGAGCCCTTTTGTTGGGTCAAATGACATCAGCATTGCTGCTTCCACATGGATTTTACCTAAAATGTGCAAAAAAAATATAAAAAGTTTGTTCGAATCCAGTTCAAAACCTGCTTTGATGCACAAATATTGCCATTGATGATTTTTTTCACTTATTAAGCCATATGTAAGATAAGCTTTGCCTATTAGAATCGAAAGACATGCCTTGTATGGAGTCTAAGTGCTGCATGTATGATGTAACCGAGTTTGGCTTTTCTACCTTAATTCTTGACGCGAAACGCTGTTACGCATGGCGCTTTCAACGGCAACTTTTATGAATTAATCTGTGTGTCATTGTACCGGAACTTTGTGATCTTTCTCAAAACAGATTATACCTGTGGGAAAAGTGCCTTTAATTTAAATTTGAAGGGGTTGGGTTCTCTTAAAGGTCACATAACCCCAAACCGGAACTCCTGTTTTTAGGGTTACATGCAGTCAGTTTGATACTTAGCACACATTGTTGAGTGCATGCTGCCTAGGATTTGTAAAATACATTGCAAATGGTTGGTTTTGGTATCAACTTGAAGGTATATTTGTAAGCAATAAGAAAATAAGCCATTTTTGTGCTCTACTTTTTGTGTTGATGGTTCCCGGCTTCGAAAGTAGGTCATACTATTTGAGCCCAAAATGGTTGTCTGCACAGCTGTCAAAACCGGTTTGCCTATTCTAAGGTAAATATTTTGAGTTTGCGCGTATAGAATTTAATGACATGCATTTTTTTCAAAAGTATATGCATTAATCTTTCCAATGATGTATGATGATATAGTGGGTATGCGCTTGATCATGGTAAAAATTGATATCGAACTTCAACTATTTTATATGTAATATAGAAGGAAATTAATTGCGCATGCGTAACCTTTAAGCACATCCGACCAAGTTAGTCGTCTGCCAGAATTTTGACATTTGACCATCAAAAACTCTCTGTATTGCAAAACATAACTGCCAGATGTCATTTTGACCCAAATAAGTGCTGTTTGCAATTGGGCTGTTGCACTTGGGGTCATAAGGGGGGTAAATGCTGGAAAATCACACCGAAACCTGTTCCGGAGACATATTCTAAGACTACTTAAACACCCGGTATTGTTTTTCAGTGCCATTTTGACATTAATTTGCATCAATCTCAATAATGAACCTAATGCATGTCTTTATTTCATCTGTATTTATTATTATTGTTTACTTTTTGAGCCTTTTTCTGTTAAAAATGCCCGCCAATTTTGGACCTACACTTCTATCCGCCTTCGCCTTCAACCCATTCAGGCAGATCTACTCAGAATAACACTACTTTGCCTTATTTTACCTGTTTGGATATCTCGCTGAGTTCAAGTAAAATCAAGTATTCAGCTGAAAACACAAAAATGATAATAATATTATGCTTTCTTTCCTGGAAGAATGTTGTTGCGATAGACCCTGCATGAAAAACACCAGGGAATCTGTATTTAAGTGACCTTAATATTATGCGTAAACCTAAGTGTGCATTTGTAGGCGGTGTCGAAATGGGTCTATAGCTCTGCCTGAACTGTCGTCCAATTGGTTTACAAGTCCGGCTGAAGTGACAGGCCATCAAAAACTGTACAGTGTGACTGATTCGGAGACGGCCCTCAACACTCGCCCAGTCGTGTCGAGAGGATCGGTGTCTTTGCAGATTAGTACGCCGTTATTTTCAATTAAATCTATTGTAAAATGATTTCTTTGATATCCTGGCACACTTTTGTCACCAAAATTAGGAAATTTGTGTGTTTTACATTGACTGCAGCTCTGAAACCAAACTTTGTGGCGATAACTTTGCCGGTGTGCCCGACAATGTGATGCCGGCGTGGTGAATTAACCATTTGCAGCAAATAAAGCGAGAAAGACTATTGAAAGCTTACTCTAATTGTATCTAACTTACATTAGTTGGCACCGTAATGGGCAAATGCGCACAAAAAACCTTTTTTGTTTTCTCAGATTACACGGAATTGAGCACCCGGGCCAGACTGACACTTTCCGGAGCCTGCCCTAGACGGAACTCGAGCCGAGGAATCATAGGTCCAGGTGTGACAAAAGACTTAAAGCTCATGTCTGACGATGACTTTTTTTAGTCAGGAAGCCAAGTGTGTTGTTTTTTCCATGCAAGCGAGCCCTTTTGTTGGGTCAAATGACATCAGCATTGCTGCTTCCACATGGATTTTACCTAAAATGTGCAAAAAAAATATAAAAAGTTTGTTCGAATCCAGTTCAAAACCTGCTTTGATGCACAAATATTGCCATTGATGATTTTTTTCACTTATTAAGCCATATGTAAGATAAGCTTTGCCTATTAGAATCGAAAGACATGCCTTGTATGGAGTCTAAGTGCTGCATGTATGATGTAACCGAGTTTGGCTTTTCTACCTTAATTCTTGACGCGAAACGCTGTTACGCATGGCGCTTTCAACGGCAACTTTTATGAATTAATCTGTGTGTCATTGTACCGGAACTTTGTGATCTTTCTCAAAACAGATTATACCTGTGGGAAAAGTGCCTTTAATTTAAATTTGAAGGGGTTGGGTTCTCTTAAAGGTCACATAACCCCAAACCGGAACTCCTGTTTTTAGGGTTACATGCAGTCAGTTTGATACTTAGCACACATTGTTGAGTGCATGCTGCCTAGGATTTGTAAAATACATTGCAAATGGTTGGTTTTGGTATCAACTTGAAGGTATATTTGTAAGCAATAAGAAAATAAGCCATTTTTGTGCTCTACTTTTTGTGTTGATGGTTCCCGGCTTCGAAAGTAGGTCATACTATTTGAGCCCAAAATGGTTGTCTGCACAGCTGTCAAAACCGGTTTGCCTATTCTAAGGTAAATATTTTGAGTTTGCGCGTATAGAATTTAATGACATGCATTTTTTTTCAAAAGTATATGCATTAATCTTTCCAATGATGTATGATGATATAGTGGGTATGCGCTTGATCATGGTAAAAATTGATATCGAACTTCAACTATTTTATATGTAATATAGAAGGAAATTAATTGCGCATGCGTAACCTTTAAGCACATCCGACCAAGTTAGTCGTCTGCCAGAATTTTGACATTTGACCATCAAAAACTCTCTGTATTGCAAAACATAACTGCCAGATGTCATTTTGACCCAAATAAGTGCTGTTTGCAATTGGGCTGTTGCACTTGGGGTCATAAGGGGGGTAAATGCTGGAAAATCACACCGAAACCTGTTCCGGAGACATATTCTAAGACTACTTAAACACCCGGTATTGTTTTTCAGTGCCATTTTGACATTAATTTGCATCAATCTCAATAATGAACCTAATGCATGTCTTTATTTCATCTGTATTTATTATTATTGTTTACTTTTTGAGCCTTTTTCTGTTAAAAATGCCCGCCAATTTTGGACCTACACTTCTATCCGCCTTCGCCTTCAACCCATTCAGGCAGATCTACTCAGAATAACACTACTTTGCCTTATTTTACCTGTTTGGATATCTCGCTGAGTTCAAGTAAAATCAAGTATTCAGCTGAAAACACAAAAATGATAATAATATTATGCTTTCTTTCCTGGAAGAATGTTGTTGCGATAGACCCTGCATGAAAAACACCAGGGAATCTGTATTTAAGTGACCTTAATATTATGCGTAAACCTAAGTGTGCATTTGTAGGCGGTGTCGAAATGGGTCTATAGCTCTGCCTGAACTGTCGTCCAATTGGTTTACAAGTCCGGCTGAAGTGACAGGCCATCAAAAACTGTACAGTGTGACTGATTCGGAGACGGCCCTCAACACTCGCCCAGTCGTGTCGAGAGGATCGGTGTCTTTGCAGATTAGTACGCCGTTATTTTCAATTAAATCTATTGTAAAATGATTGTTTTGATATCCTGGCACACTTTTGTCACCAAAATTAGGAAATTTGTGTGTTTTACATTGACTGCAGCTCTGAAACCAAACTTTGTGGCGATAACTTTGCCGGTGTGCCCGACAATGTGATGCCGGCGTGGTGAATTAACCATTTGCAGCAAATAAAGCGAGAAAGACTATTGAAAGCTTACTCTAATTGTATCTAACTTACATTAGTTGGCACCGTAATGGGCAAATGCGCACAAAAAACCTTTTTTGTTTTCTCAGATTACACGGAATTGAGCACCCGGGCCAGACTGACACTTTCCGGAGCCTGCCCTAGACGGAACTCGAGCCGAGGAATCATAGGTCCAGGTGTGACAAAAGACTTAAAGCTCATGTCTGACGATGACTTTTTTTAGTCAGGAAGCCAAGTGTGTTGTTTTTCCATGCAAGCAAGCCCTTTTGTTGGGTCAAATGACATCAGCATTGCTGCTTCTACATGGATTTTACCTAAAATGTGCAAAAAAAAATATAAAAAGTTTGTTCGAATCCAGTTCAAAACCTGCTTTGATGCACAAATATTGCCATTGATGATTTTTTTCACTTATTAAGCCATATGTAAGATAAGCTTTGCCTATTAGAATCGAAAGACATGCCTTGTATGGAGTCTAAGTGCTGCATGTATGATGTAACCGAGTTTGGCTTTTCTACCTTAATTCTTGACGCGAAACGCTGTTACGCATGGCGCTTTCAACGGCAACTTTTATGAATTAATCTGTGTGTCATTGTACCGGAACTTTGTGATCTTTCTCAAAACAGATTATACCTGTGGGAAAAGTGCCTTTAATTTAAATTTGAAGGGGTTGGGTTCTCTTAAAGGTCACATAACCCCAAACCGGAACTCCTGTTTTTAGGGTTACATGCAGTCAGTTTGATACTTAGCACACATTGTTGAGTGCATGCTGCCTAGGATTTGTAAAATACATTGCAAATGGTTGGTTTTGGTATCAACTTGAAGGTATATTTGTAAGCAATAAGAAAATAAGCCATTTTTGTGCTCTACTTTTTGTGTTGATGGTTCCCGGCTTCGAAAGTAGGTCATACTATTTGAGCCCAAAATGGTTGTCTGCACAGCTGTCAAAACCGGTTTGCCTATTCTAAGGTAAATATTTTGAGTTTGCGCGTATAGAATTTAATGACATGCATTTTTTTCAAAAGTATATGCATTAATCTTTCCAATGATGTATGATGATATAGTGGGTATGCGCTTGATCATGGTAAAAATTGATATCGAACTTCAACTATTTTATATGTAATATAGAGGGAAATTAATTGCGCATGCGTAACCTATTATATCGGTTTACATTTGCAGGTACCCGTTAAATACGATAATTGTGTAGCAGTAAATTTCTACACTATTTTAAATGTATTGTCATTATAAAACACTTAAGTGTTATGTTCAAACTGGCTTATATATATACTGAATAGTTCCTGTTAATCCATTTCGAACAAATGTACGTCTATTTTTTAAATATGTTCAAATGTTTTATTAAAGCAACTGTTAAGTTTTTGGCTTAATATGCCCAGAGATGACACGGAGGTATCATAAATTGTGTTTAATGACCAGACACATGTGGTTAATGACCCCATACTGAGTCATACAAATATGGGTCCCTGGGTTTATGACACCCTGTTTTCTTAGTTATTGTCTGGACAGTATCCGATCATATCGAGATAATCGGTTTGTGATGAGCAAAGGGGCGATTAAACAATGGGTGGTTAAAAATGCTGAAAGAAGGAGTGTCAAAATTGGTGTGAACAATTAAATACAAACATTTACACGTATCAAGAGGATTTAGTTAATCTGTAACAAGGTAAGTCTTTACGGACATATAGGTTGAAATAGTTTCTTTATGTTGATAACATAAAATCAACCAATTTGTTGTTTGTTTTCGTCCTTATTTGTGTTCATTCATTGGATTCTATTTAATATGGAAGAATTTCAATTTCTGAATATTTTGTTGTTCTTAAAATGGGTCGCGAATATGATTGAAATCTTATCACGATGCGGATCATCAAACGCAAACAATAGCAGAATGGCCGCAGTGTTGGCGGCCAAAATTTGAGGATGCGCAAACGTGACGTTATTATCGGAATCCCCAAAACCTCCTATACACTTTGTTTATTGTTCAATTCACTTTATGTACTACAAAAAAGGGAAAAAATATCGAAGTAACACTAAACAAATACAACATATTTATTTGTCCGCCATCTTGGTTTCGCTAGCGAACTACCTCCCGAGAGGGTTCGCTTCGGTTCGCGGCGAACCGAGCGTTCAATAGCGAACGTTCGCGACCGTTCGCGAACTATAGCGAACGTTCGCTGTAACTGAACGCACTACTGGTAGAGGTTCGTCTACATAGGCGGTGAAGATATACAAAAACAACATGGCTGCAAAAAACGCTTAGTGTTGGCGTCAAATAAATCACTTTCAATAGCCTAAAATAGCTTTTTATTACATAGTTAACAGATCAGGGAAACACTCATACTTCCTTTGTAATGTGTATACAAAAGAAAATCCATGTTCCCTGATAAAGAACGGTGTACATAATGTGTATTTTTCCTCACGTAGATCTTTTCGCGCTCGATTTGTGCGCTCGATCTGCGCAGTGAAATACCATATCCGGCTACTTCGTCTATTTCCGAGAATGATCGTGAATATTTGTTGTTTTTTTCATGTTCTTTTTTTTCTGGAATGTCTTGTTAACGCAAAATAAAATAACAATATTTTAAAATATGTTTATATATACCAAATATAAGGTCTTCAATAATGTATCAGATTTTTTTAAATTTTAACTGGCTCCGTAAACACTCGCATCTGTTCGGCCTAGACCGTCAAGTGAGGTACTTATTCTCGCATGAATATGTAAACAGTAAAAACTATGTCGTAGCAAATGCTTAGCGATTTTGTTTCAATAATATTTGTTTACACTTTGTATGACACTGTCATGTTATAAAGTGTTGTTCTGTATTTATAAGGCGGGTTATTGAGAATTGCGATGAACTACTTTAATTGCGGATGAATTAAGTGGTAAATCGGAGTTTTTGGAATTCGGATTTTGGCAGCCAGCCAATTCGGATGGGCTCAGAAAATTGTATCATTACTATGGCCTTGGAGCTTCGCCCCAGGCCAAAAACTGAACTCCAAATATAAAGGCTACAAATCGGTATAAAGTACGAACATGATAACCTTAAATCTACATTCTAAAACGGTCTGATATTTGCAAAAGTTAAAGTTATAACTCGCCGGGCTGCCCAAATCAGAACAAAAACTTCATATATATTTATATATCTGAAAACTACGAAACGTAGAAATGAAAGTATAATTTTAAAAAAGACGTTAGTGGGTACATCAAAATGTATAACCTCGGCGCTTCGATGTACGCTAATCGATAGCTACCGGTCACGTGACTAAGTTACGACACTCTTGAGTAGATTCTTGGACTCAGAGCCGGTTTATTTACCTTGGAATTTTCAAAGAGAACACCTTTGCCTTAGTAGTACATACTTTATATACAATAAGCAATTCTTCCAACAGAAGCAAAGTGCGGCCATGGGATCTCCCGTATCGCCGATTGTCGCGAACTTATATATGGAGTACTTTGAGAAGCAGGCATTGGAAACTGCCAGGAACCCACTGTCCCTCTGGCTGAGGTACGTGGTTGACACCATGACAAAAATCCATGAATACGATATCCAAGAATTCACGGACCACATCAACTCTATTGACGAACATATTAAGTTCACTTCAGAAGAGGAGGAAGAAGGCCGTATTCCGTTCCTTGACACATGTGTTCACGTGGCAGATGATGGGTCGACGAAAACCACAGTTTACAGGAAACCGACACACACCGACCAATATCTGAACTTTCAGTCCAACCACCACCTTGAACACAAACGCTCGGTTGTACGCACCCTACTCCACAGAGCTAAAACCCTTAAATCAGAAGAAAACGACCAAAAGAAGGAAATCGAACATGTGAAATCCGCTTTAAGAACTAACGGACTACCGAAAAGGAAAGAAAAAGTAATAGTCAAAGATAAGGGAACACAAAAGAGACCGATGGCAGGCATACCTTACATCAGGGGCACTTCAGAAGTATTGGCTAGAGTATTCAGAAAACATGGAGCCGACATCTTCCACAAACCTTTCAATTCCATCAGACAGAATCTCAGCAAAGTTAAAGACAAAACAGACAAAATGAAGAAATGTGGTGTCATATATCATATCCAATGTGAGGATTGTGAAAATGACTATGTTGGTGAAACAGCAAGACAAATAGACACTAGATTGAAAGAACACCTTACACGAACTTCTTCTGCCATATATGACCATTGTAAACAAACTGGACACAAGATCAACCCTAACAACACCAAAGTACTCACTTCCGAAGAACATCTATGGAAACGCAAAGTGAAAGAAGCAATTGAGATCAAACAGCGGCGGCCATCACTTAACAGGGACGAGGGACTCGAGCTACCCCGGGTGTTTGACAGTCTCCTCGTATCACGTGACCCTTCACCGGTCATGTGATTGTGACGTCAGTGAATAAGTGATCAGCTGATGAAGATGTGATATCTTCGAAAATTCCAAGGTAAATAAACCGGCTCTGAGTCCAAGAATCTACTCAAGAATGCATCAACCAGAGCAGAGAAACCTACATGAAGTTACGACACGTTTAAACGCGCGGGGGTAAAACATAATGTATTTGTGTTTGTTTTTAACGCGCTATAAATCCATTAATAACAACGGAAATATACTGAGTTATATTTTTATTTGAAAGAGGAATTAATAAGCAACAAGATAACGTATAAAACAATAAAATCGGATGATTAATTTTTGCATAAAATTGAATTTAATGTACTACAGTAAGGGTCAAATCCTCGATTCAACTCCTGTCAATATACGCTCCGTGTTCAAATATAATTTTATACCAATTCTTTAATCTAGGACACTTTCCTGAAACTCTCACGCAAATCAATGAATATGCCTCTTAAATCTTCTCGTAACAGCCTTACATTGCTCAGTTTAAATGACCTTGAGATTAACCATCGTTCAACGATGTCTATAGTTCCAGTGACGTTATCGACGCTAAAAATGACATCAGAGACGTTGAAATGAAGTCAAAGCGGCACCTTAGAACCCGTTAATGATGGACAAATGTCTTTGTGTTTCTGTAAATAACTGCTCCCAAAGTACCGCTGTGAGGTAATTTTCTGTGACGCCATTTTCAATGACGATTACGTCTCTGGAAAGGTCTTCGATGTGGCAGGTGGCAAAAAGGTAGAAATCACCGTGACGAGTCGAATAACATTTGTACCGTCATTAACGGATAATAAGATGTAACAAGAAACCGTCGGAGACGGGTGATGCTCCCCAAAGTTTTTTGTCACAATATTGCACTATATATTCAGATAAAAGGAAACGTCTTGAGGGCACAGTAGTGGAGGGACAAGAATTATTTTATAGAAAATTTCAAAGAGCCATAACTCTGTGAAAAATCATCCGACCAGAACCCGCTGATAACATGCACATCTCCTCTTGGTAGTGAAGCTTCCCATACAGTTTCATTGAATTCCGGTCATTAGTTGCTGAGAAATAGCCCGGACAAGAATTGCACTTTATGTACAGTTAATGGAAAATTTCAAAGGGCCATAACTCTGTGAAAAATCATCCGACCAGAACCCGCTGATAATATGCACATCCCCTCTTGGTAGTGAAGCTTCCCATAAAGTTTCATTGAATTCCGATCATTAGTTGCTGAGAAATATCCTGGACAAAAATTGTGCACGGACGGACACACTGACGGACAGACGAAGCGGCGATGATATGCTCCCTCCAAAAATAAATTTTGGGGGAGCATAAAAGAGTAGTCCAAGTATCATAATCATGATCAAACAGTTCGCCTTCAGCAACCTGAAAACAGATGCCAGTATAGGCAGTCGGAGAGAGTGACGTCATACCACTACAGACATGATTGGCACATTGCAAACAACAAGTCTGAAAGGTTCATTAAACTTAGTCAAAAAGTTTGCTTCCATCATCTAGAAAACAGATATAATTTTAAGGAATAACTGCTACATAGGGGCCGTGCCCTTTGCGTCTTAAGGTGCCACCACGAGGTCATTTTTTACTCGGCCTAGCTATGGTTTAAATAAAGGTTCTGACTAAGTTTCAGGAAGATTTGACTTACAATGAGTTTTCTAGAATGTTCACATGGTTTTACTAGTCATATAAGGCGAACTACCCTTCCCCTGGCTGATTTGTCTTTTAAAGGACTTAACCAAGTTTCTTGAAGATTGGACTATAAATGTGATTTCTACCGTTCACAAGTTTTCACTATAGGTTTTCTTGAAGAAATGGAACTATGTTTTATCTCAACTGAGACATCATTTTAAAGGGACCGTCAACTGCGATTGACGAAAAAAGAAAAGTTCTAAAATACCATGTATTTTTGTACAATTATTAGTTTTTATCCCATCATCAGACGTGCATTGTCGAAATAAACCACTGTGGAATAAATTTTCCTTTATTTCAGCAGTGCTGAAATATAGCTGTCACGCGCGGCGAAGAATGTTCATATTACTCGGAATCAACTATAAAGTAATCATTTTTTAGTAAAATCGAATCAGATTTAACAAAACAAACAATTTGATACCAAGATGTAATATAGTTTTATCACATAATGCAACTCAAAAAGCAAATAAACATTATTTACAAATATTAAGTGCGCGTACTCGTGACGTCATTATTAACACGTCATACGACACAATGCATGTAGTTTCACGCTAAAGATGCAGTTGTTTAGTGTCTCTTTTTTTCATTATTTCTTAAAAATCGGGGACGTAGAGGTATGATAAACGAAAAAACAGGTTGGTTACTGATCTTTTTGTAATGTATTAGGCTCGACACGATTAAAATAATGAAACAATGTTTGCTTAAAATATCTTTGGAATTTTCCGTCTAGTTCGATTTTCCTATTCTATGTTTAAAGAAATAATTTACTACTAAGAAAATTGATGGGATAAATCGAATACTAGGTCGGTGCCGAATAAAGCAAAGTTTATCTTGCTCGGCACGAAAATCTTAACCACTCGCCAAGGCTCGTGGTTCAGATTTTCTAAGCCTCGCAAAATAAACTTTGCTTTATTCGGCACCGACCTAGTATTCTCAATATATTGATAAATATATCACGACTGGCATATTACATTACTTGAAAAATGTTGTTAAGTTTTTATATTTTCAGTATATTCGGTAATAAATTTTACTGGGCACAGGTACCAGGTAACTACCAGTTAACTATAAATAACGCAAGTAGATTGATCATCATCGTCACGTGTTTAACCCAGGAATGCAAATTGTGCATGCATAGTGAATTGTATATATTTAATATATAAAATGATCAATCTACTTGCTTTATTTATAGTGTGTATTTCGTTATGTCACCTTTTTTGCGATGTACTTTCGATTTCACATCGCAAAATTTTATTACCGAAATATACTGAAAATATAAACATTTTTCAAATAATGTAATATTAGGAAATAGGAAAGCCAGTGTAGAATTTTGCCTTGGACTAATGTTCAGACCAATTTTCATAAAGATAGGGCAATAAAAGTGCTCCCTTGAGTGAGCTCAAGGGAGCAAAAACGTTAAGAACACAAAAGTTTAAAGACGTTAAGAACACACAAGTTTATAGACGTTAAGAACATCAAAGTTTATAGACAACGTACCCTCCTTTTTTGGCAATGTTTATTGTCGGGACAACACTTTCTTGGTCCTTTATTTATTTGCGTTAATTGCAGGTAAATGAAACAAAGTTGTTGATATAAATAAAATACTACATGGTTTTCAGGGTATATAGACCACAGGCATATAACAAATTTAGGTGTACATTTGTATCGTATAATGATTACTACATGGAATTGCTAACTGCAAGGTTTTCATATTTTTTTTAGATAAAACCAGAACTTCTAATGCAATTTTATTCATACAATATTACCATATAGGTAACTACTCAGCAAAATTTTAATCAGTGTTTGATCTTCGACTGTATATGTTCTTGTCTGTGGGTCCCGTCACAGAATGGTCGATTGTTTGATTGTTTACAATTACACAGCCAATATTGTCCGTCTTTCTCCACTTCGAAGGTGATAGGGTTGTGGAGCACTATTTTATCAACATTAAAGCCACTGTGCAGTTCAAAGGTGTACAGTTCCTTGTGCGAACCATCACACATTGGCTGGAATAATAAGAAAAACAGCCCGGTATAACAAAAACAGCCCAGCATAACAAAAGTAAAGGAACAACTGAACCAGATTTCATGATAAACAGAAAACTATTTTTAATATTAACTTTGAATGTCAGGCCTTGAAGAATTTTTCCAGAGCCACTCGCCCTGCAGGGCCAGTAGGCCTGACAATCAACTCGTCCTTCACTTTAATTTACTCGCCCTGCCTTAAAATTATTTTTTTTGTCTATATTTATAGTTGTGATCAACCAGAACCTTTTTGTAAACTTTTTGTTTATTAATAATTATGTTTTCTGTTTATTTTTAATTAAATATAAGAAGTATTATAATTAACCAGTTATGTATTATTTTTTTATTGATATTTACATTAAAATGAAATTTTATTTTTCACAGAATGACCAATATATTTAACTGTTTTTTTCACTTTTAATCGATTAGCTAAGAGCACTGACACCTACTAAAAGAGCGCAGCCGATTTCGAGAATTAATTTTACTGTGCTTGTTCATTTTTCATTGTCAAAACGAAAGTGCAGTTTCTTTGTGTACTAAACCTATTTTTTTTTCTTATGAAAAATTGTTCGCAATTTGTATCGATGTGGCAGGAGTTCTGGAACTGAATTTATATTTCTCAACTTGAAAAACAGCACTCGCCCGGTCGGTCGAGTATTTAACAAATTTACTCGCCCGACCGTCAACTTCACTCGCATATGCGAGCGGTCGAGTGAATTCTTCGAGGACTGAATGTGTTTGGCAGAAATATTAATTAAATGTGTACAACTTATTTTTAAGTTATGCTGTTTTTGCTCACATCTGAATATATAGGAATTGGAATGACAATATTTGTATTTTTATAGACTCACTTATTTAACCCATTTATGCCTAGCGTCTAGAAAAAAGGCTTTGGCAAACAGCGTAGACCCAGATAAGACGCTGCATGATGCAGCGTCTCATCAGGGTCTGCGCTGTTTGCTTCAAGAAATTTCTGAAAGAAATATTCTAAATATAGAAACAAGAAACCGTCGTACGAAGCAGCGACTATATTTTCCCCCCAAAAATTTTGGGGGAGCATAATAAATATACTAGACATCCCTAATTTCGGAAATAAATTGATCCACTTTAGAAGGATTGGAGAGTCCACTAGCATAAATCGGTTAAATATTTGGGCCATAGTGTGCAGAGAAACTTATCAAATTGTTGTGACCTAATGGTGATCTTATTGCAAGTAAATGTTCTTGGGAAAGGATTAAACTTAATATGAGCTGTGCTCAGTGAATAGGGGGTTTAATGCATGTGCGTAAAGTGTCGTCCCAGATTAGCCTGTGCAGTCCGCACAGGCTAATCAGGGACGAAACTTTCTGCTTTTATGATATTTTTCATTTCAATAAAGTCTCTTCTTAGCAAAAATCAAGTTTAGGTGGAAAGTGTCGTCCCTGATTAGCCTGTGCAGACTGCACAGGCTAATCTGGGACGACACTTTACGCACATGCATAAAACCCCCTATTCATAGAGCACGGCCCATATAGATGTGCAAGCTGGTTTTAGTTAGCTATGTGTAAATAATCGGCTGGCATATTTACCCCTTACCTTTTTAAAACCTTTGGTTATTTAAGGTACTGCATGAGGAAAAAAAAATTACAGGATAAAATATAACAAGACTATTGCCAAGCAATATATGTCCCCTACCGGCTCCACCATTGTCAGAAAGATAAACAAGAGCACCGCCTTGCGGGTGCAGACCGCTCATCTATTTTCTTTTTAAAGGTGAAGGGACTCTCATTTTCAATCACAAAGGAGGGAGGGGTGGAGTGAACAGGGGTGTATAGTGTGAGGGTGTGGACATTTATTACATTATTTTCCAAAAATGCGAAAAAACATGCAAAAAAAAAAGATTCTTGGATGCGATGGTTGGACGGTATTTCAAACATAAAATTTGGGGGGTGGGGGGGGGGGGGGGGTATAGTGTGAGGGTGTGGTGGTCATTTGTGACATGATCTTAAAAAAAAAAAAATTAGGGATGGGGGGGGGGGGGGGGGGGGGATTCGGGTGGGGGGAGGGGGGGGGGTGGGTCGGGATTCTTGGGTGCGATGGTTGGACGGGAGGCGGAAAACTACAACGGGCGAGGCATGGTCAGGGGTGATAACCCCAAAAAAGGGTTAGGGAAAGGGTTAGGATTAGGGGTCGGGTTAGGGTTGGGTTTAGGCTAACCCAAACCCTAACCCGACCCCTTACACTAACCCAAACCCTAACCCTAACCCTCTAACCCCCCCTTGCGCAATACCATACCATGCCTCGCCCGTTGTAGTTTTCCGCCTCCCTGGTTGGACGGTATTTCAAACATAAAATAATAAAAATAAATATTTGTGTTTTTTAACCGTTTCAAAAAAAAATTGAGGGGGGGGGGGTGAGGGGGGGGGGGTATAGTGTGAGGTTGTGGTGGTCATTTGTGAGATAATCTTAAAAAAAAAAAAAAAAATTGGGGGGGGGGGGGGGGGATTCGGGTGGGGGGAGAGGGGGGTGGGTTGGGATTCTTGGGTGCGATGGTTGGACGGTATTTCAAACATAAAATAATAAAAATAAATATTTGTGTTTTTTAACCGTTTAAAAAAAAATAATTTGGGGGGGTGGGGTGGGGTGGGGGGGTATAGTGTGAAGGTGGGGTGGTCATTTGTGAGATGATCTTAAAACAAGAGGGCCATGATGGCCCTGAATCGCTCACCTGACTCATTAAGATCAGATGAAAACTATGACCTCTATTGTCTACACAATGTTTTTGTATGATTTGACCTAGTGACCTAGTTCCTGACTCTAGATGACCCAAATACAATCCCAATCCAGATTTCATCAAGATAAACATTCTGACCACAGTTCATAAATATTGGATGAAAACTGTGACCTCTATTGTCAACACAAGGTTTTTCTATTTATTTGAACTAGATTTTTACCCCAGATGACCCAAATACAATCCCACCCAGATTTCATCAAGAATTCTGACCAAATTTCATAAAGGTTGGATGAAAACTGTGATCTCTAATGTCTACACAAGGTTTTTCTATTATTTGACCTAGTGACCTAGTTTTTGACCCCAGATGACCCAAATAAAATCCCAACCCAGATTTCATCAAGATAAACATTCTGACCAAATTTCATAAAGATTGGATGAAAACTGTGACCTCTATTGTCTACAGAAGGTTGTTCTATTATTTGACCTAGTGACCTTGTTTTTGACCCCAGATGACCCAAATACAATCCCAAACCGGATTTCATCAAGATGAACATTTTGACCAAATTTCATCAAGATTGGATGCAAACTGTGACCTCTACTGTCTACACAAACAAATTGTTGACGGACGGACGCACAGACACACGCAGGCACGCACAACGGACGCCGGACATCACACGATCACATATGCACACCGTGTCACTTCATGACAGGTGACCTAAAAATATGTGTCGGAGATAAACATGAACAGTTGTGGTTAAAATCCCATAGAAACAAGGGCTGTTTGTAAAACATGCATGCCCCCCTATATGGGCTATAAGTTGTAGTAGCAGCCATTGTGTGAATACGTTTTTAGCTCACCTGAGCGATAGCTCGAGGTGAGCTATTGTGATCACTCAGCGTCCGGCGTCCGTCCGTCCGTCCGTAAACAATTTGTAAACATCTTCTTCTACTAAACCATTGAGCCAATTTCAACTAAATTTCATGTGGAGCATCCCTAGGTCATGGGACAAAAGAATTGTTAAAAAAAATTTGATCGCATAACCAAGATGGCCGCCATGACCATATATGGTAAAAACCTTTAAAAATCTTCTTGTCAGAAACCGCTCATCAGATTTTCAAAAAATTTCACAGGGATGACCTTTGAGGGCTCCCCTGAAAAAGTTGTTCAAAGAAATTTGATTCGTCAAAAAACATGGCCGCAGGAGCTCGTTGAACTTTGCATGTTTATTCGTTTTTGCCTATTTTGTGAAAACTTTCAAAAATCTTCCACATTTTTTGTCCGATCCTTTCCAAATTTGCACAGTGTCTTTATATCAATGAGGACACGAACCCTACAAAAAATGAGCATTATTGGTCCATGAAGTACAGAATTACCTCCCCTTGAATTGAGAAAATGGTGTTTATGCAAAGTCCAAATTTTTCATCCAATTCTTTCCAAATTTGTAAGGATTTAGCATGGTTCAAACAAGGGAAACAACTACGGTTTATGCTTGTTCTTTGTATAACAGATTTGCCTCCCTTTAATTCATTCAAAATCTCATTTTACAGCAGAGATTCCAAATCTGACCTGTAAATGAGCCCCATATTCTACTGCTGGTGCTATGTTACCTTTTTCCCATTTGATCATCTCTTAAGTATTGGTCCCCTTGTAATTGGCTGCTACTGCTACTGCTAACTGCTACTACGACTTACTAAGACTAACCTACTACTACACTAACTACTTACTAGCTACTACTACTTCTAATACTACTACAACTGGTACTACTACTACTACTTTCTACCAACTACTCTACTCTACTACTACAACTACTACTACTACTAATACTACTCTACTACTACTACTAGTACTACTAGTACTACACCACCACCACCACCACCACCAACACCACCCCCACCCCACCACCCCCACCACCCCAACGTCTACTATTACTACTTCTAACTACTACTCTGCCAACTACTACTGAACTACTCCTCTTTTAACCACTACTACTACTACTACTACTACTACTACTACCACTACTACTACGAAACTACTACTAATATACTACAACTAACTACTCTTACTACTACTTCTACTACTACTACTACTACTTCTTCTACTACTACTACTACTACTACTACAACTACTATTACTACTACTACTACTACTACTACTACTACTACTACTACTACTACTACTACACCACCACCACCACCACCACCATTCACAGTGACAAACAAGAGGGCCATGATGGCCCTGAATCGCTCACCTGACTCATTAAGATCAGATGAAAACTATGACCTCTATTGTCTACACAATGTTTTTCTATGATTTGACCTAGTGACCTAGTTCCTGACTCTAGATGACCCAAATACAATCCCAATCCAGATTTCATCAAGATAAACATTCTGACCTCAGTTCATAAATATTGGATGAAAACTGTGACCTCTATTGTCAACACAAGGTTTTTCTATTTATTTGAACTAGA
>NC_068367.1:10862679-10872679 GCF_020536995.1 Dreissena polymorpha
TGATACAAGAATATAGATAAACTTATTAAAATAAACATGATTTGGCAAAATGTTATGCAAGAAAGCTGCTGTTTTTTCACGCTTACACAGTCTTCGAGGATTTTTGGCATCGGTAAAAATTCAGTCTTTTGGAACTTAATAAATCCTGTTCCTATCATAAAGTCATGTGCCAGTTTATTCCTTCTTCCGAACAAGTCTCAAGAGAAAATATCAAACCTTGTCAGATGCTTGACGGTGGATCTATTTGATTGAAAGTACAATGATTCCTTAGAATCACTGGGGCATAATATAAAGTGGCTACTGCCGAAACATTTGTAACCCATGAGCGATTTCCCCAAACATCACATGCAATCGCCTGCCCTGGATAACGTGTGTACTATCAAAACATGTTGTGGGTGGGGATGGCAAACAATATGAAACTCACTGAGTGGAGATGGAAACAGGAAAACGACCAATTAATTCAAATTATGACCCAGATCAGTACTGCACCTGACGCACTATTGAACATCATCCATTGTATCTTTGATGTAGGATTTAAATTATCTCGATGCAGCTGCAGACGCTATGGACTCCCTTTCACTGCTGTTTGTGGCCCTTGCCTAACTGAAAACGGTGGTGACAATCCACACGATTCACAAGAGGTATGTACTGAAAACAAGGAGGACAACAAGGTAAGTTTAACGCTCTGAGACTCATGTAATGGACAAAGGTTATTGTGTATCAGTTGCAAGTGGACTTTCATAAATTGTATTTTATGATAATTATACTGCTTTTTATTTCAACAATTCAATCAAAGTGTGTTTTTTCTCCAAAACTATGGCGTTTGACATACAAATCATCACTTTGAGTCAAACGTTATGTAAGTGTTGTCCTTCTTATTGTGGTGATGCCTATTGTTTGACGCAATGTTGGATTTCTGTGTAACATAATTAACTAACACTACGTGTATGTCTAATGATCTTAAAGATCTTTGACCCCCGAAACAAGGTTGAAGAAACCTAAATCGTCCATTTGAATGGATAGTTACATAGCTATAATAAGGGCGGCCATCTTGAAAAAAAATCCGGAGGCCAGATTTTGGTAAACGTTTGATATGCCATGAAGTACCTTTTACCAGGATCAGTAAAATGCCTTTTGTAGCAATTTTGTTGGGGTCGGGGTCAGAGTGTCCATTGACCTGACTATTTTGATAATTCGTGGTTATACCGAATATGATATTTGTGCCAACATAAGAAGTCACGTCTGGTTACCAAGCAACGAGAGAATGCATGGATCGTCGACATCAATCTGTTTTAGGCCCAGTGATAAAAATCATTAACTGACTGGCTGAAGGAAGAAGCGTGCATCATAAGGAAAGTATGCGACATAAAATTCTGCACATTTGTACATTAAGAACTTACCCAACGCCTTGTAAACCGTCGCGTATAAGTATTGCTAAGGCCCGTTTTATATTAAGCTAGTCTAGGTAAAGAGGCAATCTGCAACTGCTACACCAAACGAGTATCACTAATTAGAACGAAAGCGACGATCCTTTGCCACTCGAAGACTGCTGTCCTTATATAGTGCGCAACTCTGGGGTAAACGAACCAGTCACAGGAGAGAATAAAAGCAGTGCAAACCCTCGTGTCACTTGATGATTTAGATGGCAAACCAAAATAAGACAAGGAGAGAACCTGCTTGCGTATAGCAATTTTCACTAAGCTTTTGAGTAGGAAAGGGTTAAGATATTACTGTTTTAGCAGATATTCTGAGTAGACAAATGCGAGCATATTTATGTTGTATAATAGCGTGTTTCTCTTCTGTTCTTAAGGAAATCGTTCAGACGATGAACGAAAAAACTCCTCAGAGAAAACCGCGCTCATTAAGCACATTCGAAATGTCTGCGTTGCCATAAAAGCGACGTTTGTATAGCGTTTCTGCCGTGCGGACACCGGGTTTTATGTAAGGCGTAGAGGACCGAAAAGTAAAAAATGGAAAACTATGAAATAACCTCATCCATGTGACATTCTCACGAACAATGTTTATTTCGTTTTTATTTAGATTAACTGTTCTTTAAATGATGTATGTTTTGTGTGTACTTCAACGCGTGCTATTATTTATATGTATGTTAACGACGACGAGCTTCACATGCTTAAGTAAACAATTAAAATTCCGATCAGTTCTGTTCTGTATATAATTGCAAATTGCAAGTAGGATGTGTAAAAATCGCCCTATTAATATAATATAGCAGATTACTGGCTTCTCCGCCTTCTTGACAGGATTGTCTCAACAATAATATTCCTTACGTTAATTTAGTAAAATGTGGAAACAAGTCAATTTAAGATTCATGAAGCTTATTATGTTTAAACTCACAGCAGGTATAATGTGGCTTTAACAACGTATATATAATGTCAACAGTGCAACTTTCTTCAACTAATAAATCACAGACTACTGTACCTTCTCAGAAAAAAGTCCTGATATCAAAACGATACTTTTACGCAACTGTCCCACCACAAACGTTTACGTCTTAAGGAAAAAATAAATATGTAGTGTCTATTGTATTGTTATCCTAGCCATATGTAATCAGTATATTCATTATGGCTTTCAAGTCTCTGAATATAAGAACATTGACGTTAATGCCCTTGATATAATGGTCTGACTGAATTACTTAACATGATTTATGGGCCATTTTATACTCGAGGGACCAAATAGTTGGTCACTGACCAATTTTACATGAGCCGACCGAATATTCCTGTTCGCTTGCCGCAAAATAAATGGTCAGTGGCCCAAAAGGTGGTCACCGTTACGTCAATGGACCATACAATTGTCATGAACGCTAAAAAAGACATTATGCAAACATACCCCCCCCGCCCCCCATACTGAATTTTGATAATAAATTCATGTACAACAAACTATTGGTGCTTAGAAAGATCGATACACCACTTTAAAAGAATAATGAATATATTTAGACAGATCATGCTTTGTCAAGTATCTGGCAAAAATGGCTTAAACTTAATCACAATGCAACGCGACAGAATGTCTGCGAAATGATTAGAATTATGAATGATCTGACAATTTGTATGGACTAATGTATGCATTTATAAAAATATATTCAGCGAAAATGAAAAGGAACGGTCACTCAACCTTGTGAAAGCTTAATTGTGTCATTTGTGTGCACACGCTTAGATATCATAGCATGAAATTAACGTCCAGACACAATAAAAACAACAAAAACAACACAACCAAAGTTTGCAGTAAGCGATTGAAACGATTTCTAATGGAAATGTTGTTT
This sequence comes from Dreissena polymorpha, assembly GCF_020536995.1. Taxonomy (NCBI): domain Eukaryota; kingdom Metazoa; phylum Mollusca; class Bivalvia; order Myida; family Dreissenidae; genus Dreissena; species Dreissena polymorpha. Next base: position 10,865,951 of record NC_068367.1, read on the forward strand.
GTGTGTATGATGTTCTTTAAAATTTACTCAACATTCAAATTTGATCATTGCTTCTTAAATAGTCAATCACTGAATTATATAGAAACAGGAAAATACAGTTTCATTCACAATATAGCTAAATGTTCGATCCTTAAGTGTTTTCAGTTGCAGGGAATATCACTATTACTCTAATAATATATGTCGTTAGTGTTATTTCATTGCCCTATTAAATGTTCTTCGATTTTTAGACAGGATTTTGCATCAAAAATACATAGAGTGTTAAAGCGGCCACATTTGCCTTCTCCTTTACAGTACCTGTATCTGTCTGTTATAAAGCTACGGTTCATGATACTTTGCGTCGTTTGACATTTCAAACGCTATACTATAATAGTATTTATTCCGCGATACAATTCGCTGAGAACAATATGTATGACTGATTGCTTTAATTTTGTATTGCAAAAAACTAATTTTCAATGTATGTTTAACTACAACCTTTAGTCGTTACATAAATTAATGTAATATCTTTGGTGCATTTCGGACTAAGGGACGTAAATAACATTTTTAATAAACTTTACTGTATTCAACTTAACAGATCTTTTGTTTGATTGTAATATGTGAAATCAATTATGAACGCCTAATATTGTGTTAATAATTAATCACTGAAAAGTAATGCCGTTAATTTCGCAATATTTCCACCATATTACGTTGGACATCATATGTATATACGGCTTACATGTACCTAACAACAAATGGATCTTAAGAACACAAATAACGCGCTATAAATTAGTAAAATGATTATCAGTTTCAGTTTCTTTTTATTGGCAAAATCAGCAAATACATGCCTATGGCCATATACTAAACAAATATACATAAAGATGACCACACAAATGAAATACTAAACAAAAAACATTCACATAAATTGATAATTAAATGAATACGTGAATACATACTTGGTTTTCAACGTTAACAAGAAGATGCAGACTAGTTAGCTAGCAAGGTAATCATTTCTTTTTAAAATAGCATTGTAAATAAATTTAGAAATATTTCTTAATTTTCTAGAGTTAGTACTGGACATCATAGATGTGAACTTGTTGACAGTATAAAACGATTGGTTAACATTACACTTAATTCTTAAATCTTGATAAAGCGTTCATATACACAAGAAGGGATATTCTGTTTCAACCATGTTACGATTTCACAGTTTGCATTTCCTGTTTTCTCTAGAAATGTTATTGTATCTACCAGTTTTAATTTCTAAAGAATGAGCGCTTAGTCTAAATCTTGTTAGAGTTTTTCTATGGCAATTATTATCAATAAATTCTATATTTTTCAAATGTTTAATCCTTTTTAAATTTAACATAATGATATAATTTTCTTTGCGAATTTATCATATCATACCATGACTGGACGTATTGATCTCGAAGACGTTGTTTAAGTTTTGGATAATGGTCTGTTATGTTAACATGTTTATGCAATAAATAACTAAAGCCAAAATTCTCAATAAGGTCTTTGATAGCTTTTATCAATAAAACAGTTATTAGGTCGCACCACGATAACAAGTTTTACCTTAATCTTACGGTTTGGCATTGTTATGATTTTTTGCAGTTTACAAGTTTGTACGCTCTACGCCATTTTGTTTGGAATCAAAGACTTTATGCTGCGGTAAGCAGGTTGAATTTAAACTTCTATAATTCAGCAAAAATAAAAGGAATCAAAAGACATTACAAAGACTGTATTATTATGTTGCACTATTAACGATTCGGAATATGCATGCGTGTTAATAACACTTTAACAGAGATGTATATTTGTAGTTACCAAGTAAATACGTGTCTTGTTATACTACATGAACAATCAATATTAGCTTAACATTAAGGTATAAAAATAAATGCTATCTTGCATATTAATTAATGACTGTATGCATTAACCCAATATAGTAGACATTTAAATGAAGGTACATATATTGATAGCAGTTGATTATATATATAAATATTTAAAATGAAAATGTGCGTCTACGTTTAAATATAACTTAAACTTGGTAATAATGCATACACAAACAAGATTAGTTCAACATTTCAGTTGCCAAATAAGCAATAGCGTGTCATTTTGCAACCTAATATAAATATGCATTTAACCAAATATATATGAGAAATTTGCATAAGTGCATTGATCATATTTACCAAATATGTACATACAAATGAACATTTAGATACAAATGTTTAAATTGTTTGACGCAAAGTATGGAATGTAAGATATGAAGTGTCAACTGCAAAATTCGAAGATGGCGGTGTTTCTGTTTCCAAGAATATGTTGTATAGATTAAATAAACCAGTTGATTTACGTTTTAATCAGACAAAAATGGTTCGTTAATTCATAGTTTCGAAATTGTTGTGTTGTTTGCCTTTGTGCTCGTGCTAGAAAGAATGAATGCTGTACGATTGTTCGACACGCAATATATACTGACTACCTGCCAATCTTCAGGAAAATGTTTGACCTCGTAATCGGTATAATTGCGTGCTGCATCTCAAAGTTCTTCTTGAAGAGAAAAGGGCTTTGACCGATTAACATAATTGTGAAATGTTTCACTTCTTTATATTCAATAAATAAAATAGTCCGTTGTTAATACCAAAGTTAAGTTATAGCACATTAATGTTTAGAGGTATTTAAGAAGGCAAAACGACAAAATATAATTGCACTCTAGACATTGATTCATGCAATGTCCGTGCCGTATGTATTCCGCTTTTAAATATGTTGTATGTGTTTTGTATGTTAAACTATTGCCAGGATAACATATTGCATATATTAAGGCAGAAATTAAATATTTATTCTTTTTCATATGATACTTAAAAAAAACAAGTAATTGATATTTTTTTCTCTGCACATAAAAGTTATTAAAGTAAATATTGTTATGACCAGTTAACCCTCAACATTAATAGAGATGAGGCGTTAAATGCAAAAGTATTTTTCATATTGAATTGTATTGATTATCCGCATACAAATTTAGTTTATAGGATTATAAATCACTTGTTTGCGTTATCATTTAAGTTTTCAATCATGTTTTAAGCATGATCCATTGTTAAATGATGATTATTAGTTTAAAGGTAATGAATTACTTCGTAGGTACATGTAGATCTATTTGATTTTGCAAGTCATTGAAATAATACAAATATAGAATTATTGAGGTCAATAAAAACGCATCAATATAGTAAGTTAAATACAATATATTCAAATTTAAACAATTTAGCATCGAAACAGGAACACTTCAAATGGCTAGATATATACCAACATAGATATGTATTTTTAGTATTTGATACTAGCTCTACCGTAAAAGAAGACATGTTTTATTATTAAGCGTGTCGTCTTTTACGGGCATTATTTTACGGTAATACTTGTTAAAATTGTAATTATAATTGTAACAATAATCATTATTATAATAATAATATTATATTTATTATTATTATCATTAGTAGTTGTAATATATCTGGACTAAAGGTCTATATAAAACTATTTCAATGTCGTTTAATACAATAAATTTATGAATATTTGTTTATTTATAAATTGTAAATTGTTTGATATTATTATTTCAAAACTTATCCATGTTTATAAATGTTTTATCTTGATTTGTTAAATATTAGATACATGTTCATTAAGTTTTGCGTTTGCAGGATGAACTTGCATATTGTCACTAGTTCACGTGTGCTATTAATATTAGGCAATAAGGTTAGAATTCGTGGTTTGTTCTCGGTCAATGGGTGTGTTGTTTTGCCTTGTTAATTTACCCAACGGAGGGCCGTTGTAAATGCTAATTTCTTTTTACCGCTAGCAGATAGAGTTTTTCGTATTTCGTATGTTATAAAGAAAATATTTGTTCTAGTGAAAGTCATATGTAAAAATAATCGAGTATACTCGTGTGTTGTATAACTTTTATTCTTTTTGTTAAATGCGTACTTGCAAAATATTGGTCGTGTACAAACAGCTTATTTTTGTTCGTTAATTAAATCGAGGTTAGCAATTCATTTTTTTCATAACAAAAATAAGAAAACTATTATAACTTAAGATGGTCTTTATCAGCTTTACAAACATATACTACACCTTTTAAAAGTAACACCATTTTGCTCGAAAACCATGACGCAAACGTTTCAATATTCATTTAACGAATGTATTTTGTGATTATATACGTTCACAATAATAAAGTAAGGACGTATAAGGAATATATGGTTCTGAACGTCGTATCATAGCAAAGTTCACCAGTTTTTCGAATTGTTTAAAGAACAATTTTGCTTTCAGATTCAATGTAAGTCAATCAATTATTGTTCTCACAATAATTATTAGAAGTATGATTAGTAGAAGATTTGACTGTTAATATTTTTTTAAATACGATATAGGGTTTATCCAATTACTACGTGGAATTTCGAATAATAAACAATTCGACTTTTTCAACTTTCAATAGGAATATCAGACATAAGAGCATATTGATTTAAATAATAGAAAGAACAGATAATTGATGGTTTAAAGGTTTTATTAAACGTTTCAGTTACTCAGTCAAATTAAGCCATTCTAAGTTAGATGTAATTAGGTTCATATCCTTGAATCGTAACAAAACCATGAGTCGATGTTGTTGTTTGATGTAATTTATATCTAAACCGTGGGCGGATCGTGGCCGATTGGCGTCTAAATCGAGCAATTTGGCAAATTATGGTCTTCATTTCGACCGTACAACGATGCCCCTAAGTCAAACGCGCTGCTAACACGTTTCTACTACGATGTTACGCAGACCGTTGCCGACCAGCGGCCGCGTTTACTGCGTTTACTGCCGCGACATCCAAGATCATACTACGACGATACGCAGACCTATATGACTGTACGACGATATCGCTAACATGTCTCCGATCATATTACGATTGTATTACGCTTCTAGTACGATTTTGGCGATGATGTATATATATATATTTTGTTTAAAACATATTTTTCATTTCTTTCCAAACTTCAGACATGAACGGACGTATTAATGCTGATCTGATTCATCTGGCTTTACTTTCAGCAAGACCACGTGAACTTGAAATTGCACAGATAGTAAACAGGCGGAGGCGCAGAAGAAGGCCAAGAAGATACTCGGTACGGCCATGACTATCTGCAGATAGGAGGCCCCTGTTTGAACAGTATGACACATTCCTGCGAGAACTCCGAATGGAAGAAACCAATTCCTTATCCAACTTTTTGAGGATGGAACCAGCGATGTTCGATGAGCTGCTCCAGAGAGTTGGTCCTAGGATTCAGAAGAAAGATACAGGCTGGAGGAATGCGCTAGAACCAGGTGTCAAACTTGCCATTACTATCAGACATCTCGCTTCAGGAGATAAGTACCCTAGTCTAATGTATAACTTCAGAGTGGCTAAGAATACGATAGTGGGTCTCATTCCTGAGGATTGCCAGGCTATTTGTGAGGAATTTAAAGATGACGTGATAAAATGTCCAACAACTCCAGATGAATGGTCTCTCATAGCAGACGAGTTCAAGAACAGATGGAATGTCCCACATGCATGCGGTGCCCTAGATGGTAAACACGTGGCAATCAGTTGTCCCCCGAACAGTGGCTCGCTTTACCACAACTACACGCACTTCTTTTCTGTAGTGCTACTAGCACTGGCAGATGCTGATTACAAATTTCTATGGATTGATTGCGGAGAGATAACGAATAAACATCTGTTAGGAGTAACGATTTACATTTACTGTTTGCGAACTCAGACGGCGTTTGTGTAGTGATTGATTGAATATGTTTTTTCAAGCTGCATTTTTTAGGATTAAGTTAAGATTATGAAAACTCTTTGCAGTTTTTTGTGAATACAAGTACAGTTCTATTATATATGTTTTTGCAAAAGGAATTTACGTGTTTAATGCATTGTAAAATGCAAAAGAAATCATCTTAACAGCGTTTGACATATGTATAAACTGTTGTTAACAATAGAAGATGAAAATTATGTATTTGAATTATGTTCTTTTTTCCCCAATTCTGAGTTACACTCCATTCGTGAGCACTTTGGTAAAAACTGTACCCAAGTAATAAAGTATATGTAGTAATAAATAATACTAGTATACTTAAAAAAAGCAATTCGTTACATGAGTTTTTTTTTATACTTTGTATATAAAATAGAAAAATATTACACAAATCTTGAAACATAATCGCATTGCACATATAGTTTTACCCCCGTTTAAGGCACCTAAAGATCTTTGACAATAAAGCTGATGTACCAACCATTAGGCTTTTTTATTAAACAAACGTTAAGATTTGTTTTTACAAGAACCAAAACTATCATTCTTAAAACATACACTGCATAAAAAGTGCAACTTCATATGCGTCTTCAAGTTGTGATAATTATAAACAGCATGAGGTACTTAAGTGATGGTCATTTATCAATTGCATAGCAACACGCCACAGAAGAAATCACACAACAAACACGCTGGGATACAACTGTGTCTATTTCAGAGTATTATACTATTAGACATATATACTTATGCAGACTCTATATACTCTATTTGGTTTGTTATAATTATTGTTAAGAACATAAAGAGCAATCACGTTCGATTTTAGGTCCGATCCATAATTCGAACATAGCAATCCATCAGTAGCATTTACCATGCAGCGTGACGTATAAAATCCCGGAGTCCAGGGCGAATACGTATCTCGAATAAACAGTTAGCTTCGTGTTATTTTTTCCGTTCATCGAGTCATATCAATGCACATTTCTTAGAATC